>NC_134253.1:23790134-23914478 GCF_965152275.1 Natator depressus
CCTCTGTGCTGCCTGGTTAACTAGGTGTGTGAACAAGGGGGTTTATTCTTTGTAGCGATCCAGGTGTGATCGACACCTGGTTGCCGGGGGCCCCATGCCCATGACGAACCCGGACGACAATGGGCCAGACAGTTGGTGCCTCAGATCTAATGCCCCAGGCCGGCCGCCCCCCTCTGCGGGAAGCCAGCAGGAGAACAAAGCATGAAGGCGGGTGACCAGGTGGCCTGGTTAGGCCGGGAATGAAAACAAACTGGTCTCTAGGCTAACCCAGCACCTGCTCCGCTGGGTTCCCAACTCTAATAAACCCTATTTACACCGCTGGCTGGGAGTCACTCCAGGCTCAGGAAGTCGGGGGGCATGGCTCTCTTTGGGGTGAAAGCCTTCCCAGGGATCCAACCCAGGTGGCCTTGCCCCGGCGAGCTCATGGCTTGACCCAGGGGTGGTGAGGGCAGGAGAGGTGCTTACCCCAGCGAGAGCATGTGACCTTAAGGGAGTTAACCCTCGAAAGGGGTCTGGTCTGCCCAGGGACTGTTCCAGAGCCGTGTGGGAGCACCGGACCTGTGGCTCTCTGACAGCTGGGAGTCAGGATTTCCAGCTCTCAGAGGGGAGTGGTGTCTCGTGGTTAGAGCAGGGGGGTGGGGGCTGGGAGCCAGGACTCCTGGGTTCTATCCTCAGCACTGCCACTGACTGTCTGTGTGATCACTGGCACGTCACCCCTGGCGAGGGTGGACAATGTTGGGTCCTGATAAAGGCTTGGGGTAGGTGTGGTGGCAGCGGGCTGCGGGGGGCGGTTCCCTTCCTGGCTACCTCATTGGTATGCGTCTCAGCAGCTGGGGTGTCTCAGCCCCCTGCGCCCTCCCCTCCTACCCCACACAGAGCAGGAGGGGAGTTAACACCTCATTGGGAAGCATCCGGGCAGCTCCCCTGCTCTGGGAGTGACAGGCTCAGGCTCTCTGCAGACTCAGGCAAAGTCACTGTGTTGGTTACACCCAGGCAGCTCCCCCTCCCCATCGACGGGCTCAGGCTCTCTGCAGACTCAGTTATTGGACAGCCCACCTGGGAACACCTTTGTTACTACAGAAACGTCACTCGTTGCTCTACCTGTCCGTCAGTGCGCAGTTGGTCTGTCTGGGTTTAGCATCAGCTGGTGCCTTGGGCTTCATCTGAATGGCACAGAACAGCCGAAGGGGGCCGCGTACCTGTTTAGCTGGGTACGGCTATGGGGAGGTGCCCCATGTGTTATTTTTCCACTACTAACTTTTAGGCAAATTACGGTAGAGCTGAGCTCAGGGCCCCAGTTGTGCCGGGTGCTGCGAGGACCCTCAGTAAAAGACAGTCCTAAGAGCTCCTAGTCTATGCGGCTAAAGGGTGAGAAGGGAAACTGAGGCAGAGAGTGGGTCACCCAGCAGGCCAGTGATGGAGCTAGGAATAGAACCCAGCTCTCCTGAATCCCAGGCTTGTGCTTCTCCCACAGGGAAACGGCCGCCGGCCCCCCACGTCTCCTGCATTGCCCCTTTAAGTACTGCACAAGAGTCTTGAAGCCTCCAGCACAGGGCACGCTGGACCCTGGGCTCTGTAGCTGCTGCACATGGCGAGGCCTGGCGCTGAGGGTCAGGAGTCCTGGGTTCTGTGGTCCTGGCTCTGACCCTCACTATAGCCACACTCCCTCCCCCATGCCTCAGTTTACCTCTCTGCAGGGATCCAAGAAAGGTACCTGGGGCATGGCTTAATGAATATTCATGAGGTGCTCGGAGCTCACTGGGGAGAAGGCACAGGGGCGGGGCATGGCGGTGTCACTGGCTGGGAGTATTTATGCCAAGCTCATCCCTGGGGAGGAGGGTCTGAGCCCCTGAGACAGAACCAGTAGGGCCCAGCTCTGCCCCCAGGGCATATCTGTGCCCAGGGAGCCCCAGCTCCCGGAGGCAGGTGGATCGCAGCTCTGGCTGGAAACAAGAGAGGGGCTTCCTGCCCTCAGGGCCTGAGTCTGCAGAGAGCCTGAGCCCCTCACTGTGGGAGGGGGAGTTTCTCCGTCCCTTCAGCGATGTCCCCCGTTAGCCGGGGTAGGTGGCTGGGGATCCAGGCCAGGATCCAGTCCCACGGTTAGTGTGTGGGGGGTGGGTGCTTTTCTGACGAGACTGGCACCAGTGTTTCATGTTGGGGAGCTGGGGGATTGGGGAGGCTGAAGGGGTCAGTGAAGTTGGAGGGGAAGCTGGATGAGGGGCCTGGTGGGGCCCAGGGTGAAACCTGCAAGAAGAGCAGGAGTCGGGGCTGCAAGGGAGCCTGGGTCAGTGGTTGGTGTGTGTGTGTGTGTGTGTGTGTCACACAGGCCTGTGTCAGTCATTTCACCTGTCCCCTTCCCCCCACCCCCCAGTGCCAGGTCTGGAGGTATGTGATGGGGGGTGGGCGGGGCTTTGAGTGATGGGGCTCGGGCAGGGATCTCAGCTCCCTGCAGGGCTTAGGGGACCCTGAGAGTTGCCCCAGACCCTGACCCCAGGGGCACTGAGACAGGCCCTGTGTGGGGGCAGGAGGCGCACAGGCTTTGCATGAGCTGGTTTGCCCTCAGCTGGGCCTCTGGCAGAGACGGTGCCGGGCACCGGGGCCATGCCATGGCGGGGAGGGGGGGTGAGCCATCTCTGGGCATGGGACTGTGGGGGAGGGGTGAGCCAGTGCCAGGCACCAAGTGGGGGAGCGGGGTTGAGCCAGCACTGGGCACAGGGCTGGGGGGGGGGTGAGCGAGTGGTGGGACTAGGGCTATATGGGGGGGCATGAGCCAGCACAGGGCACCAGGGCCATGCTGGGGGAGGGGGGCTTGAGCCAGCTCTAGGCACAGGGCTGGGGGGGGAGCCCGTGGTGGGTACCAGGGCCATGCTGGGGGTGGGGGGAGGCTTGAGCCAGTTCTGGGCACAGGGCTGGGGGGGGAGCCAGTGGCGGGCACCAGCGCAAACCCAGCTGGGGCTGAGCAGACTCCCTGCTAGGCCCAGGGCTGCCCACAGTGGGGCTGGAAATCCAGCTGGTGCCCCCCCCCCGCCGTGTCCGCAGAGCCCAGGACCCGCCCTGCAGCCGGAGGCCCCAGTGAGGCATCGGTACCGGACCCGGGCCTGGCTCTGGGGGCGGGGTGGGGTCTGTCTGTTGGCACCGGCGTGTCGCTCCCCCCCCACCTCACTCTCTTTGTAACCCCCACTGCTCCCAGCCCCTCCCATCCCCCTGGTCCAGCCACGCAGGGGCCTCGCACTCACACCGGGGGGGGGGTCAGTTTCCCAAGAGGGGCGGGGCCCTCCCCAGCTACCCACCTTCCCCCCGCCAGAGTCCCCGCTCCCCCCTCCCGGCCCCTCTCTCCAGCCCCCCCCCTCCTCGCTCCCTTCCCCCCCCCCCCAGATACCGGGGCGTCGCCTCCTTTACAACCACGATCCCCCCCCGCTCAGTCCCACGCCACTCGCGTGACTGTCACCCGCGGGCAGGCCCCACCCCACGCCGGGATTCTCGCAGCCAGGGGCACAGGGCGTGGCATCCCCCGGGCTGCTGCGGGTCCTGCGCTCGCCATACGGATCCTTCCCCCCCAGCTGGGGGGTGTCACCCCACATCGCGTGACCCCTCCGCTCCGGGGGGGGGGGCGGCTGGCTGCAGTGACGGCGGGGGGAGGAAGGGGGGCAAATCCAGCCCCTGGCTCGCCTCTTTTCTTTTCCCAGGCATGTTTACAGCGTGGAGCTGGGGTGGGGGGGGTGCTTTCTCCGGAGTCATGGAGGTTTCTGGACTGGTGGGGGACGATCCGGGGGTGGGGGCAGAGAGGGAATGGGGGGGGCGTGATTTTAAAGACACATCCGGCTGGAATTCCACAAGAAATCCGGGGATTTCCTCCGCCGAGAGAAAACATCGAGAAGGAGCCTGGGCTGAGGACGGACAGACAGACACGAGGCGAGTCCCCGAGCCCCCGCCCCGCGCTGCCTCCCCTCCTCGGGAGCTGCCGGACAAAAGAGGGGTGAGTCCCGGGCTCTCGGGTCGCGCCTTTGCCCCCCGGGAGCCTTTGCAGCCTTTTGCTATTTCTTTGCATGCCCCGGACTGGATCCGTTTGCTGGGGCGTGAGTGTGTGTTAGTGTCAGTGTGTGCGTTAGTGTGCTAGCGTGTGTGTTAGTGAGTGTGAGTGTGTTCGTGTCAGTGATTGTGTGTGGGTCGTGTGTGTCAGTGTGTGTGAGTGTCAGTGTGTGTGTGTTAGTGAGTGTGAGTGTGTTCGTGTCAGTGATTGTGTGTGTGTTAGTGAGTGCGAGTGTGTTAGTGTCAGTGATTGTGAGTGTGTGTTAGAGTGTGTGTGTGTCAGCGTGAGTGTGTGTGTGTGAGTGTCAGTGCGTGTGTTAGTGTGTGAGTGTGAGTCAGTGTGTGTGTGTGTTAGTGTGTGTGTGAGAGAGATCCTCCAAGGTGGGGCAACATGCTAAGAAAACCCCGCTGGGTTTTTTCCACCCCTCCTTCATTCCATTCTGCCCCATCCTTTCCCAGGGCCGGAGCCCCATTTCCCGTCCCTCCCAGCCCCCACCTCTGCTCTCACTTCCCCAGCCCCTCGGGGCTGCTCCTCTTCCCACCCCAGCGTCTCCAGCCCACACTTCTACTCCCGCGGGTGGGGACCAGCCTGACTCCAGTGTCATTTTCCTAACCCGCCAGCACCGGTTTGTGGGCTCTTCCCCAGCCAGGCACACGGAATGAAGATGAAGCCCCGGGGTTATTTTCTGGTTGGGGCGCCCGCTCTGCTCCTTTTTTGAGGGTGTTTTCTTTTCCAAAGCATCTCCGGGAATGTTCCCCCCTCTCTGGCAAAATCTCTTTCCCCCCCCTTGTGTTTTCACATTCAGCTACAGTCTCCCACTGCTGCGCCCTTTCCCTGCTTTGTGGCTTTTCTCCCTGGTTCCTGGGTGGGTGTTTTCTTTTCTTTCTTTTTTAGTGAGCAAAAATGTGTAAAGAAAAAAAAAACCCAGCCCCCCACCCCTTATCCAGAAACCCGCCTCGTTTTTCTTCTTCTCGCTAGTTTGTCAGCCGCTCCCCGCCCCAGCCGATGGCTGGTTTGTGCAGAGAGAGAAGGGTGCCAGGGGCTCGGATTGACACCTATCAGGAGGCTCCTCCTAAGGCCTTTGCAAAGTACTGCGTCAATGGATTGGGAGCGAAACAGGCGAGCCATCAGAGTGCATTTGAAGAGCCCCAGGCGGGGGCCCCGGGCCCCAGGCATCTCGGATGAGGGCTGGGCAAAGCGGGTGGCTTGCCCTAAAAGTTGCCGGCTTCCACCTGTTTATCCATCCCCTAAAAGAACCCCCCACCTCCCCCCCGGCCGGGGCTCGATTCTCTGAATACCAGGACAGCGGGGAGAACTGGGGCCCTGCCCAAATCTGCCCTCGAACCCCCATTTTGCTGAGTTCTTGGTCGGTGGGTGTGAAAATGCCTCGCGCTGATCATGGCTTCCTGGATTGGGACAATGCAATCCAGGGGAGCTGGCCTTGGTGCTGAAAGCGAACGATGGGGGGGCCAGGAAAGGGGAGGGATGGAGCGGGGGGGGGGGGGGAGCGCAGAGAAAGGCCTGATTGCAGGATAAGAAGATCTCTCTTGTCATCAGAGCCCAGAACCTTTGGAGACGGCTGCTTTCCTAGCCAGGGTGAGCTCGGTCAGGATTTGGGTAGGGTCCAGTGTGACGGGGCCCTGATCTCGGTTGGGGTTTGTTTAGCGCCTGGCACAATGTGGGCCCTATCTCGGGCAGGGCCTGGCACAGTGGGGACCCGATCTTGGTTGGTGTCTAAGCAGCGCCCAGTGTAATGGGGCCCTGATCTCAGCTGGGGTCTCTAGCCAGGACTCTAAGACCTCTAATAACAATTCCAGAGCACAGGTATTTACAGAGCAGGGGTCCCCTTCTTTCCCTGCTAGGAGAAGGGTCCCTGGGAGCAAGAGGGGGTCTTAGAGAAGAGTAGAAATCGAGGGTGGGGGCACCTGGGGAAATAATCTTACATCACGCTTCCAGCTGTGTAACCAGTCACGCAGCAGACAGTGCTGGTGTGAAGAGCTGGGTTGGGTCCATTAACACACCCCAGAAAAAATACCACCCCCACAACACCCTGCCCAGAGCTCCGGAGTGTCAGAATTAAACATTTATCCGGGTGCCTGGGTGTGCTCCCTGCTTGGAAGAGAAGAGGCTGCCTGACTGGTCAGGAGGGCGGGGTTCTAGAATCTGTGCTAGGAAGGAAGTGGAGTTTAGTGGTTGGAGCAGGAGGGGCTGGGAGTCAGGACTCCTGGGTTCTGTTTCTGGCTCTGGGAGGGAAGTGGGGGCTAGTGAGTTACAGCAGGGAGAGGGCGGGGACTCAGGACTGAGGGTGAATGTATTTGCCCCCAGTTTTAGATCAGCTGTAAAGAGTAGGGTCAGGGCATTATGGCCTAGTGGTTAGAGCAGGGGCTGGGAGCTAGAACTCCGGGGTTCTAGCCCCAGGTTATTCACAATTAGACTAAGAGAGGGTGAGCCAGGCTAGACCCTCAGGGCAGCAGTTGCTAAAGTGACTTAAGGAGTTTGAAATATACAAGAATTAACCAAGGTGCTGGTCAAGCCCAAATGGACCCAGCCTTAACGAGGCCTTTTTTAAATGACTAATGGAATCATCGTTACCCCCAAGAGACTGTGAGCACATCCCAGCTGGGCCTGAACTAAAAGCCTTTCAGCCAGCCCCTCCCTGCCCCCAGAGCATTTCCCTGAGGGCATGTTCCTGTACCCAGCATTGCACTCGGGAGGCCCCATTGATTCCCCTGACACCCCTAAGTTAATGGGGTGTTTTGCAAGCTACCCACATGGGGCAGCGTATGTTTAGATACTAGCGAGTGGGGCATCTGTGAGTCAGGACTCCTGGGTTCTAGTCCAGTGTCGCTCTATTGGATTCAATGGGGCCAGATCCCAGCTGGTGTCAATGGGCGTCGTTCCATCAGAATCAATGGGGCAGATCCCCAGCTGGTGTGACCTGGCAGCCCTGCATGGAGCCAGCGGAGTGGCACGGACATGCTCCAGCCCCACATGGGGTAAGAGCACAGAGGGCCAGGCACAGAATCAGGGTAGTGCTGCCAGCCTGGCATCCTAACTCACCCCACCCCTGTCCCCTTGGGGCTAACTCTCTATTTCTCTTTCAGCTCCTGCTTTCTCTCCTGTTTTCTCTGCAGGCTGGAGCTCCCCTCCGGGTCACCTGGGCAGGAGCTGTGCCCAAGAGGAACCCCCAGCCCGCTAGCTCCCTTCGGCGACGGGTATTCTTGGGTAGATAATACGGATTGCGTTGTTATTGCTTGAGAATACGCGTAGCCGAGGGGAGAGTCTCTCATCTCGTGCCTCTCTCCCTCCTTCCTGCACCGGCTGACGCTCACCCAGCCGGGGGCTCAGCACCACCCCTGGAGGAACACGGAATGGTGCCCGCCCACACTAGATGGCACCAACGAGCCAAGACCCATGCTGGCCCCTGTGTCATGCTACCCCATTCCCGCCCCTGCCCCCCGGTGATTGTGTTGGCCTGTGGAACTCCTCACTACAAGATGAGGAGGATTCCTGCCTGGATCAGACTTTTCCATGGGGAGCAAGAGCATCCAGGGTCAGGGTGGAGAGGGTCAAAAGAATAGGTGGTTTTAAACTCCCCTTGGGCAATGGGCCACGAGCTGACCCCCCAATATTGGAGGATAAGAGGAGATTCCCCCCTTGGGGGGGCAGTTAATCCACCAATGGGGTTCTTGCATCTTCCTCTGTAGCAGCTGGTGCTGGGCCCAGCTGGAGGCAGGAGACAGGGCTACATGGGGATTCCTGGATCTTTTTCTGTTCATCCAAGCTGCTTCCCTGGAAAGCCAGCTGGGAGTCTGGACCCTTCGAGTCCAAAGGTGCAACAGCCAGCTGAGGACTTGGCATGAGAGGGGGCAAATCACCGTTGCTCCACTGGAGTGAATCAGCGTTTGGATCCAAGGCGCATTCTCCCCGGAGCCTGTCCTGCCCTGTCGCTGGAGGCAGAGACGTTGGCCTCTAAAGTGCCCAGTGGCCAGTGGGTGCCGTGACCTCCCTTGGAGACCCCCAGGCTCTGACCTGCAGGGGCTGACTCCAAGCACCCAGGCCCTCACCACTCACGCTCCTCAGTCCGCCCACGCCCCCCTCTGGTATATGACAAGATGAGGGGCTGGTAGCCCTGATATCTCATCTAGCTCCAGGTAACATCCCCCACCCTGCACTACTGGCTGGATGTTCTTATGTTCATATACTGCGTGCAGATGTGGTCGCCCCAGCTCAAAAAGGCATATTGGAATTGGAAAAGGTTCACAAAAGGGTAACAAAGATGTTTAGGGGTATAGAAGGGCTTCCGTGTGAGGAGAGATTAATAAGACTGGGACTTTTCAGCTTGGAAAAGAGGCGACTAAGGGGGGAGATGATAGAGGGCTATAAAATCATGAGTGGTGTAGAGAAAGTAACTAAGGAAGTGTTATTTACTCCTTCTCATAACACGAGAACTAGGGGCCACCAAATGAAATTAATAGGCAGCAGGTTTAAAACAAACACAAGAAAGTACGTTTTCACGCAACGCACTGTTAACCTCTGGAACTCCTTGCCAGAGGGTGTTGTGAAGGCCAAGACTATAACGGGGTTCAAAAGGGAGCTAGATAGCCATTGATGGACTGATCCTCCATGAATCTATCAGCCAGGATGGGCAGGGATGGTGTCCCTAGCCTCTGTTTGCCAGAAGCTGGGATCGGGCGACAGGGCATGGATCACTTGATGAAAACCTGTCTGTTCATTCCCTTTGGGGCACCTGGCACTGGCCACTGTCAGAGGACAGGACACTGGGCCTTTGGTCTGACCCAGTATGGCCGCTCTTATGATGCAACATTCGCCTTCGCTCCCTGCTCTAAGCCACTGCTTGTTAAAACACTGGCTGTCATCCACCCCAGAAGCAGCTGCAGCTCAGCAACTCAAACTTTGGGGGAGACAGCACAAGGGTCAGGGTGGGATTCCCCTCTGCCAGCCATGAGCAGCATGAGATTTGCAAGGTGACTGTCCCTCCCACCCCCCGCCTCAGCCCCAACTTGCCTCCGAAGGGTCAGGCTGCTTCCTACGGCCAGAGGTACCTGGGGTATTGTAGGAATTGTAACCCCGGTACTGCAGCGTCGCCCCTGCTGGGGATCTGAGGCTAATGCTTTCTCCTCTAGCTACAACCACCCTCGTCAGGAGCCAACCCCCCTGAGCTTCCCGCGCCCACGTTGACAGATCCATGTGAGCAGGGCTCGAGCTAGCGCACTAAAAATCGCAGCGGGGATATTGCAGCTCGGGGTCTCCAAGCTTACCAGGCTCGAGGGCCCGAGCTCCAGCCCGGAAATCCTGACTCCTAGCCAAATGCCCTGTCCGCTGGGCCATGCTCCGACTCTTTTAAGCAAGATTTAAGTGACGCCAAGGGCTTGTGCTGGCCCCAGCGCATGGGGGTGGATTTCAGCCCCAGCTGCTGATTTAGGAGACCACAGACGCTGCGAGGACTGGCCCAGGTGTTCGTGGGTGGGCAAGCGAGGAATCCTGCTGCCACCAGACCTGAGCCGTGGCCCACCCAGGCCAGGGTCACTGGCTGCTTCAGAGATTTCCCTCAGTGGAACATGTGTGGAGATAAGCAGGGGTGGCAGGTTTGTATAATTTTTGGTGGTGCCCGGAACAGATCCAAGTCCTGCCCCCGCCCCCCCCCCCACCTGCCTAAGGCTCTGGAAGGGAGTTTGGGTGCGAGAGGGGTGAGGGTGCGAGCTCTGGAAGGGAGTTTGGGTGCAGGAGGGGTGAGGGGTGGGCTCTGGGAGGGAGTTTGGGTGCGGGGTGCAGGCTCTGGGCTGGGGCACCGGGGGTGGGGTGCAGGAGGGGGGCAGGGGGATGGCTCTGGAAGGGAGTTTGGGTGCAGGAGGGGTGAGGGGTGGGCTCTGGGAGGGAGTTTGGGTGCGGGGTGCAGGCTCTGGGCTGGGGCACCGGGGGGCGGGGTGCAGGAGGGGGGCAGGGGGGCGGCTCTGGGAGGGAGTTTGGGTGCAGGCTCTGAGCTGGGGCAGGGGGTTGGGGGGTAGGGCAGGTGGGGGGCGGTCTTTGGGAGGGAGTTTGGGTGCAGGCTCTGAGCTGGGGCGGGAGGGCGGGAGGGGTGCGGCGCTTACCTCGGGCGGCTCCCGAAAGCGACTCGCACGCCCCTCTGGCCGCGGCTCCTAGGCATGGGGGCGGGAGGTCTCCGTGCGCTGCTGCCCGCAGCTCCCATTGGCAGAGTCAGTGCTTGGGGGGGAGCAGCACGCGGAGACCCCCACACACACCCCAGGGGCTGCTGCGCTGCCGGTGGTGGTGGCAAGGGGCCCCGGGCCCTTTTAAATAGCCCCGGGGGCAGCAGGCGGGGCTGGGAGACACGCCGGGGGTGGTGCCTGGGGGCAGCAGGCCGGGCCCGGGGGAGAGACCTGGCCCCGAACATCGGTGGAGCTGGGCCCTCATGCTCTGAATATTCCTGGAGCACAGGTACCACAGGCTCGTACAACTCGCCGGCCCTGGGCGCAAGGGGGCTGGGAGCCAACCAGTGCGACGTGCCCCTGTCCTTAGCCTCAGGGTGAAAAACTTTCTTTCTTTCTTTCTTTTTCCTTCGTTGAAACAAATGAGTAGTGCCCAGCCAATCTGCGGCTGTCCGCTTTATATCCGTGGCCCCTGTTTGTGGATCGGCTGTGGCTATACATTTTGTATCCGCTCAGGGCTCTACAAATGGGCACTGAGGGAACTCAGTGCTGGGAAATGGGGGAGCCTTTTGTGTGGAAATTTTCAACAAAAAGTGGAAGGGAAAAAAAAAACCCAACCCCAACTGTCTCTCTTGAAATTTTCTGTCGAAAAATGTGACTGTTTTGTGTGTGTCCCCCAAATCACTATTTTTGGGGTTGTTTTTGGTCAGCCTTAGTTTAGGGATTCTCCCATTTGAGGGTCAGTTTTCAGGTTTTTGGTTGTTCTCGGACCAATCAAACATCTGGGAGGAAATCAAACACTTTCCACACACACACACACACAGTCATTTTTTTTTTTTTTTTGAAACCCCCAATTGGCCATCAAAAAGCCAGTTCCGGTGGGAATTTTCCATTGGCCCCAGGGCAGCATCTTTGAAAACGTCGACCGACTTTCTTCAGCTGCCTAAATAAGAATTGCAGGGCCTCAATTTAAAAGCCTGAAATCCAACAGTTCAAACCCCTTTAAGGAGATTTCAAGCAGGCGCGGCGATTTGATTCCTTCTGGCTTTGGCACTGGTGCTACCTCTGCTGGAATCCTGCGCTCTGCTAAGAAGCAGGTTGATAAATTGAAGAGGGTTCAAAGAAGAGCCAGGAAAATGATTCAAGGACTAGAAAACAGGCCTTAGAGTGAGAGACTGCAGGAACTCAATCTATTTCGCTGAACAAAGAGAAGGTTAAAGGACGACTTGATCCCAGCCTCTAAGTACCTACAAGGAACAAATATTTATCCTGGGCTCTTCAGTCTAGCAGCGAAAGGTCGAACACGATCCAAAGCTGGAAGTTTAAGCTAGCCAAATTCAGACTGGTAATAAAGTGCAAATTTTTAACAGTGAGGGAGCTGCTCTATTGGAATAACTTCCCAAGGCTCGTGGTGGGTTTTCCATCACTGGCAATTTTTAAATCAAGCTTGGGTGTGTTTCTAAAAGCTCTGCCCTAGTTCAACCAGGAATTACTGCAGGGCAGCTCAGTGTTATCCCGTCTGGCCCTGGCCTCTATCAATCTAGGCAAACCCTGGGCTCGGCCTGGGTCACAAATCCAGCACGGCTAACATATTCCCACCTCTGCTTGGTTCGGACATCGACAAGGCCCAGGTCAGCGTTCTCCATTTCTCCCAGTTTGGGGGAAGCTGAGCGGCCAGAGCCCCCAGTCTGGGAGTGGCTCTCAAAGGCTGGATCTTCCTGGCTGCTTGACTCCTGACCTGCTACAGAAAAACCCCAGCGAGCGGAGCCCGTCTGCCTTAGGTAAATATGGGGTGGGGGGAACTATTCTCAGAGCACTTTTCTCGCTGTGAGATGGAGAGCCAGTGAGCCATGGGGGTGGTTAGATATGGCCCATCCTAGGTACATTTCCCACCCCACTTCTCTGCTCCTAGTACATCTGCCTACTCCACCAGCGCATGGGGACTTGGATCCTGGTGGGAAAGGCCACTGGGCTTCAGCGTCTCTCCAGATCTTGGGATGGAGGCAGGACAGTGGCTGGCTCCTCCTGGCCCTGGAAAATGGTAAAAGCCCCGGATCTGGGAGCCTTCCGGAGGGAGCAGGGGAGGGCCTGTATGTGAGGGTAGGGTCTGGTCTCTTGGCTTCTGTAGCAAGGTGGAGGCAGCTGGGGCTTCTACCTGAATATTTTTGCCCAGGGCAGGGTTGGCACTGGGCTCCATGTGCTGCTGGGGGCTTTGCTCCAGCAGGATCCTGCCCCGTCCCCCAGCTGAACTGTTTGGTCTACAGAGCAGACTTGGAAAAGGCTCTGTAGCACCCTGAAGTCCACAGCCCCCTGCTCTAGAACCTCCCCACTCTGGAGGCCCCCGGTCCAGAACCTCCTTCTCTAGAATACCCTGTTCTGAAAACCCCGTCGTTCTAGATCTCACAGCCCCGTAATGGTCCCAGGCCAGCCCCCCCCAAACTCTACAGTCACTCTGCTCTGGGACCCCCATTCTAGAACCCAACTCGAGAACCACCCAACCCTAAAACTGCCATGTTCTGGAGCCCTGTGGGCCAGAACCCCCCAACTCTAGAACACACCTCTTCTACAACCCCAAACATAACCCACTATCTCTAGAATCACCGACTCAAGAACTTGCTGTTCTAGAACCCCCGACTCTAGAATCATCCTATTCAAGAGCCACTCCCAGCTCCAGGACACCCCTCCCCCCCCCAGCTCTAGAATGGCCCTCTCTAGCTCCCACAGAGGTGACGGGCCGGACACAGGGATTGCTGGGGGAAATCCGCTGGCCTGTGCCATGCAGGAGGTCAGACTAGGTGACCACAGTGGTCCCATGCCAGCCCCCTTCTCCACCCCCCCCATGCTCTCCTCCCCCGTGGGTGTGTACAGTATGCCTGTGTATACGTGGAGGAGGGGGTTGTGGGAGGGCCCAGCACATCCTGGGAGCCGGGGGTTGGCTGGCAAACTCAGTGCCCAGAAACGCCAACGATGGGCACCTTGGCAATCCGGAGACACACAGATCAGGGTGGAGGATGGGCAGTGAACACCCCATTCCCTTTAATCCTCCCCTTCCCCGACAGTTATTGATGGTGCTACTGGCCCACAGCTGCCCTCCTGCCCCCATGGTCACGAGAGGCTGCAGGTGGGATCGAGCCGGGGTACAGGGGTGTCATCGTGGGAGGCTGTTTCTGGCCTCCCCCTTAAAAATTCTCCACCCACTGGAACCCTGAAACTTCTCAGTGTTGCTTGGCAACCAGAGCAGCGGGCGCTAGGCAACGCAGTTGCTAGGGAGCATGTGTGTGTGTAGGGGATGATTGGCAGCTCTGGCAGAGGCCTGGCAAATGGCACTTGACCAGATGAGCAGGCCCCCCCTCCCCCCCCCCAGTGCCAGGGTATGAGGGTTGCCAATTTTGGGTGGACGTATTGCTGGAGGTTTCATCACGACATAATCTTTAATTAAAGATTCATCTTTAATTCCTGGAGACTCCGGGCCAACCCTGGAGGGCCAACCCCAGAGCTGGGAACAGACCCAGAAGTCCTACTTCCCAGCTCCCTGCTCTAACCCATGCCCCTGTATAGTCACTCCCCGCAATTCCCTCATCAGTGCAGGGAGCTGGCCCCATGCTGCCCGCCCCCCCATGCCCTGCGCACCCAACCCATGATTACCGGCCCCAGTCCCCCCCTCCACAGCCCTCCTGCCAGCTCTGCATGCCAGCAGCACAGGCCCCCTGCAGCCAGTGGCCCTGCCCAGAGCTGGGCACCGACCAGAAACATCCCACAGGAGGGGACCCTGGTACGGCCACCCCCCACCCCCTGTCCAATGCACTGTACCAACACCACCCCATTCTCCTGCCCCTAAAATAGCCCCTCCCCCAGCCCATCCCCAATACACTGTACCCCCCACGTTTACCTCCTGCCCCTAAAACAGCACCCACACCCCTCCCCTTCCATCACCCCCCACCCCATTTTGGGCACTGACACAGTAGGCCCCAGCTATCCATTAGCAATGGATTCCCAGACACATTCAGAGCAGAGATGGAGGGGAGAGGTAAACCCCCCCCCCCAAGATCTCCTGAATGTGACAGATCTCCAACCAAGCTGGCCATGGAACCCAGCCCTAAAGAAAGGGGGCCAAACCCCTGAGCCACCCAGTCCCTGGAGCTGGATGGGAGCTGGCACACCCTAGAGGGGAAAGGCCCATGCTCCCCCAGAGGAGTCCCAGGGCAGGGGCATGCTGGTGGGGGGCTGTAGCAGCAAAGCCCCCTTGGGTAGCCCCCCCATTCCACAGTGTGGCATCTGCCCCACAGCAGGCCCATTGGGCACCCCATAGAGTGGTCTCTGTGTCCGTGCGGGTTGGGGGAGGCTGCTAAATCCATTACCCTGTGGGGAGGGGTCTGTAGTTTATATCCAGCATCCCCAGGCTGAGAGTTGAGTTGGGGGCAACGGAGCATGTGTGGGGAAGGGAGATCAGGGACCCCCAGTCTAAGGTCAGAGCCAATTCACGCGGCTCTCCAGTAGTTGGCCTGGGAGATCACACCAGCTCCAGACCTGCCTGGCACATGGAAGCACACACTGCGCCTTAGCTGGTAATTAACAACCGAGGTGCTTTGAGCTGTGATCCCCGAGTAATCTGGTTAATTGGATCCTCCTTAAAATCGGCCTGGGGGCAGGGGGCGAGACTGGCTAGGGTGGGGTCCTCCCCGGGGTTCAGGGTGGGTTCCTTCTGACCCTTCGCAGCCCAGAGATCCCCCTCTGCCCCCCCCCCCGGTAGCCCCTCTCAGGCTTCCTTTGTATCATTTCACCCCAGGCTGGGCTGCCCCTGGGATAATGCAGCCCTGGGTGGTAACAGTAGGACCCCAGAGTGCTTATCAGGTGTCCACTCGCTGGGGTGTCCCTGGATTTCCTCCCCTCCCCAATTCTACTGCAAATTAACTCCTCCCAACCTAGCTCCCCTCCCCCTCCCCCAGCTCTGGCCCTAGCAGGCGACAGATGGTGAGAGGTTTGCAGATGCCCCACGGAGCAGGGGACAGATGGAGGCACCAGCCGGCTGAAAATGCCACCGTTTAGTTACTGCTAAATGTTTGAATTAATCCCCCTCCGAGTCCCCCATGGCCCCCAGGGCCCAAAGCCAGCAACCACCCATTCACCTTACGGTGAAATAAGTTTCTCTGGAGCCTTTCCAAGGAGGCCATGGGGCAGGCTTGAGGGGCAGGCACAGGAGGTCAGGCTTGAGGGGCATGGCCAGAGCTGTGGGGGAAGCAGAGGTAGGATAACAGGGGGCACAGGTTGAGATTAAGAGCGTTGGCAGAGGTGGAAGGGCTGGAGCCCAGGGCCGGGGTAGCAGAAGGGCTGGAGGTCAGGGGTGAGGAGCATCGACACAGCTGGGTGCGATCGGTCAGGATCAAGGGGCGTTGACTGAGCTGTGGGGAGGGGCGGGACCCAGGGCTGGGATCGCCGGGGCTGCGGGTCAGGAGCCAGGGGCGTCGGCAGAAATGTGGGGATGGATTTGGCAGCCAAATAAAGGGAACATTCCTCAAACCCCTCCGCTCTCCCCACAGCCCCATCAGCGCCCGGGGCACCAGCCAAAGGGTGTCAGTGTTATATAGCCCAGTCAGTGCGGGTGAACTGGGGTCCAGTGCCCTGGGCAGGGAGGGGGACCCGGACGCCTGGGTTCTATCCCAGCTGCGGGGGGACCCGGTGCTCAGGGCAGGGGGTGGGGCCCGGACGCCTGGGTTCTATCCCAGCTGCGCGGGGACCCGGTGCTCAGGGCAGGGGGTGGGGCCCGGACGCCTGGGTTCTATCCCAGTTGCGGGGGGACCCGGTGCTCAGGGGAGGGGGTGGGGCCCGGACGCCTGGGTTCTATCCCAGCTACGCTGGGGGCGCGGTGAGATGGGTCCAGTGCTCGGGGCTGTGACCGCGCGGCCAGAGGCGGTTGCAGCCACTGATTGGCTAGGCTTCAGAGAGTGGGCGGGCCCTCCCCGCGGATTGGCTGGAAGGCAAAAAAAAGAGGCGGCCAGTGGGACTCGCCCCAGGATTGGCTAGATCAACGGAGGCGGGCGGTCCTTATTCCAGATTGGCTGGAGATTGAAAAGGGGCGTGACCGGAACCAAAGACGATTTCTGATTAGCTATCCCCCGGGGCCTGGGCGGGACATCCCCCCGGATTGGCCCGGGCGCGGAGTGGGCGGGGCAATGTCGGCGGCGCTGCAGCGGGCGCTGGGCGCAGCGGGGCCCGACCCGGCCCCGGCCCCGGCCCTGGTGCTGGGCCCGGCCCGCTCCGGCCGCTCGGCGCTGCTGTTCCGGGCGGCCCGGGGCGGGCCCCGCGCGCTGTTCCTGGCGCCTCGCGCCCTGCAGCGGCTGCCGGGGGCCCGGCGCGGGGAGAGCGACCCGCGCGGCCTGCAGGTGATGGGCGGGGCCTGCGCGGAAGGGGCGGGGCCGAGGGGGCGGGGCCTGCGCGGAAGGGGCGGGGCCAAGGGTCAAAGTCTTAGGGGGCGGGGGGCTGAATGTGGAGCGAAGCTGGAGGCCGCAGTGCCTGATGGGAGCGGGGAGCTAAGGGGTGGGGCTTCATGGCAGGGGAGGAGCCTAAGGGGCAGGGCATCGGATAAAGGGAGGGGCCTGAGGAGTGGGAGGGGCCAGATAGGGAGGGGCTTTTTGGAGGGGGGGGGGTTGGTGCTGGCATAGGACAGCTGGCGGCCTGGACTTGGTGGGGTGTTGGCAGGGGGATGCCAGGCAGGGGAAGGGAGGATATACTGGGTTGGGACTAGCTGGGAGGCAGGGGGGCTTGGCTGTGGTTGGCCTGGTGAGGGAGGGGATCCCGGGCAGGGGCAGGATGGGCTGTGGGGGAGGGGATCCCGGGCGGGGGCAGGATGGGCTGTGGGGGAGGGGATTCCGGGCGGGGGCAGGATGGGCTGTGGGGGAGGGGATCCCGGGCGGGGGCTGACCCAATTCAATCGCTTCCCTCCCCTTCCCCACCCTAGCGCATCCAGTTCCTCTACCCGCCCTCCTTGCGGGAGTTGCGGCAGCTGTTGGCCTCGCTGCACCAGAGCCTGCCTGGGCCCCCTGCCCTCATCTTGCTGGATGGCCTGGAGCATTACCTCGCTGGTTGCCCTGGCCCTCAGGCAGCTGCCCAGCTCTCAGCCCTGCTGGTGGACACAGCTTCGTACTTCACGGGGCGTCTCCGCGCGGACCCCCAAGGATCTGCCCCCTGCTGCCAGCTCATCGCCTCCATGCAGGTCTCCGGGGAAACAGAGGTTGAGGATCATCTCAGTATCCTCCAGCGCTACTTCCCAGCCCAGTGCTGGCTGTGCCCAGACTCGGCGGCAGCCCTGGGCCAGGAGGACTGTGGGGGCGACGGGCTGTTCAGGGCACGCCTGTCCCAGCCTGGTGCTCCAGACCGGGAATGGAGGCTGGGATTCAGCCTCGATGGAGAGATGAAGGTATATCCGGTTCCACGGGGGTGTGCAGAGGATCCAGGGGCAGCTTCGGACAGAGACAGAGCTACCGGGGCTGAGAAGTGACCACTGGGGCTCTGGCCTCTAGCATTCTCCACTGGAGATGTAAATCCGTCTGTTTCCCGAGTGTGGGTTTCTGCCCTGGTCGTTGGCTGAAGCTTGGGTGATTTAGGGGAAAATCCGTCTCTGTACGTCCCCTCCTTGGCCTGCTTAATTTGCCACCCACAGTGAATAGAAATGTTGGAAGATTCAACAATACAAATCTCTTTATTCCAGTACCGCCGAAGGAGCAGCCGAGATCGGGGGCCCCCCCCCCCATCGCGCCAGGTGCTGCACAGACAGCGTAATGTGCAGTCTCTACCCCTGAATCTAATTTATTTTCCAGGGTTTCGGCTCTCTGAGGAGGTGGGGTGACCTGACCAGTTAGCTGCGCCCAACTCTGAGGGGGAGCCCATCTGTTCCAGTGCGTAGGATGCAGGGCTCGGAGCGGAGGAGATTGGGCCTCTGTTCCTGGCTCTTGCCACTCACCTGCTGTCTGACCTCGAGTCATTTCCCCTGCTCTGAGCATTAGCCCCTACTCCCGGTCCAGATCCATTAATAAAACCTGACTCCAGCCCCTCCCAGATCTGGGAGTAGAATCCAGGAGTCCTGGCTCCCAGGCCCTCCCTCTCCTGTTCTAACCCACTAGACCGCACTCCCCTTCCACAGCCGCGAATGTCCCTCCCAGCTGGTTAGTGCCATGGAGCTGATCTGGCACAGGGCTTGGGGCGCTGGCACAAGGATGGTGAAGCCACGAATCAGGCCCAGCAGCCCCTGTGCAGGCTCCCTGCCGCCTCGGCTGGAGCCTTCAGCTCCTGCCCCCTCCCGTCCCTCCCGACGGGCTCCCGTCCCAAGTGGCTCACCCTGCCGATGTTGGATCGGCGCCAGTCCCTGCCGAGAGTCAGCGCTTGGCTGGGCTTCCGCTGCCTGCCACAAGCTGAGCTGCTGCTGATAACCCCCGGGGGGCTGGTTGCTGTGGAGATAATCGCTATCAGGTGGGGACGGGCACTGAGCCAAAGGGTTCTGCCTGCTGCCTGCCTGTGGGGCTGTTTGGAGGGTCGGGGGGGGGTCCTCACACAGGTGGGAGGCTGGACCCAAGCAGAGCTACTCCCCCGATTCCGCCCCTGGCACCCCGGCACTGTCTGCCGCCCGCTCGAGCTACGCCACAGTGTTTCTACCAGCGCCCAGGCTGAGAGCCAGTGGAGTCATTGACGCCTAGTGGCACGGGAGAGCCAGCAGCGTCCAGGGCCCCGTTGCCACGTTTCCTTGCACTTGGGCCGGGCACGTGCAAGACCCCAGCACGCGGGACAGGCAGCCACGCATGCTGGCTTTAACCGGTGTCACGATCCTCAGGCCCTGCTACGAGGAGCGGAAAACATGATTTATCTGTATGACGGCAGTGTCCAGGATCCCGTTGTGCTAGGTGCTGTACAAACTCCAATCACAAAGCCAGTCCCTGCCTAAAGGGGTTCCAGTCTCTCCCGCGGCATCTTTTCCCCCTGCGTCTCCCTCGCTCTAAGCTGGCCTGACAAGGCTGGCCCAGGCACAGATGGGGAAGGAGGTTTCTACCCAGCAGAGAAGGCGGCAGTCCCCTGGAGGAGCAGTGAGGGGGAAATGCCGAACCGGTTTGAAGTCGGAGCTTGATCGGTTTCAGACTGAGCTGACGTAACGGGGCATCCCGGATCCGTGGAGCCTTCCCCAGCAGAAAGTAGGCAGACGTGGAGTGGAAAAAACCAGCCCCTTTATTAAAAGACCAAGATCTCTCACGCATCCAGCCGCTGCGGGCTCCTAGCTGGGCCCCAGCCCTGCCAGGGCACTGTGCGCTGCGGGGCAGTCCCCTAGTTGTGGGGATTCTCAACCCCCACTGGCCCTCCTAGCCAGCCCCGCCTGCTCCCCTTTAACAAGCCCCTGGCCAAAGCTGGGGCCCCACCGCTGCCAGGCAGATAGGAGCCCTCAACCCCCAGGTGTTTCAGTGCTGGCCAGGTGGGTTGGTCTCACCCCAAGAGGGCTGCGGTGGTGCCAGGGCGAATCAGTCCATCTGGCGCCGGCAGCATCCCTTAAAGGGTTAATGACGAGAGCGCCCCAGGGCAGGGACAACCCCATGGGGTTAAATACCTATAGCAGAGGGAAGATCCAAATGACAACCCGGGTTGGTCAGTATTGTCAGCCCTGTTTTACAAGTGGGGAAACAGGTGCAGAAAGGGGGCAGGGGTGGGACTTGCCCCAGGTCACAAAGCCAGTCAGTGGCATAGCTGGGATAGAACCCAGGAGTCATGGCTGCCAGCCCAACCCCCAAACTGCACTTCCCTCTCGGAGCGGGGGCTGGAACCCAGGAGTCCTGACGCCCAGCTCCCCTAGCTCTAACCACTAGGCCCCACTCTCCTCCCACAGCTGGGGCTAGAACCCAAGAGTCCTGACACCCGGCCCACCCCCCACTCTAACCTCTAGCCCCTACTGCCTGGCTACTACATTGGTCACAGCAGTAACAGATTTACAGGGGTAACGGGGCTTTTTGAGCTTTCCTCCCCTATACACATAAGTACAAAAAGAAAAGGAGCAGGATTGCAGGACTCCCAGCACCCCTTGCAGCCGAGCCAGGCTGGGGGGTGGGAGGGAGAGCAGAGTGGGTGGGCTCCCCTTTGTGGCACAGGGGGCTACAGCTTCCACCCAGCTCGTGTTTCGAATCCAAGCCAGCTCTGGTCGGGGGGGCAATTGGAGGTAACGCCCCCTGCTGGCAGGTTGGTCCCTGACCACCTGCTCCATGGCTGCAACAGCCAGCACCGTCCGCGTCGCCCCGTGGCCCATCCGGCCAGGTGGGAGTTTCCGTCCCGGCGAGAGCCCAGTCTGAGCCTGAGCTGGGGCAGTTCGGCTCCCACCTGCCTTGGCTCCCACCACAGCCTGGCAAGCACCGGGCAAGAGGGAGCTGGTGCTGGGGTCATATATCCATCCTCAACCTCCTGCTGGGACGGGGGTCTCCTTTACCTCCTCCCAGGTCTCCTGAACCTCCTGCCAGGACAGGGTCCCCGCGACGTCCTGCCGGGAAGGAGTTTCCTCCACGTCCGGCAGACCTGGGGGTCCATCTCTGTTCGCCAGGCCTGGAGTCCCCTGCCCGTCCGCCGGCACTATGAGCACGCCACGTAGCTGGCTGGGAAGGGCTGGGCCTGGCCCCCATCCTGGCACAGGTTGGTGTAGAGGTTGGGCCGGTTGGTGCTGGTGCCCAGGGGGCCGTAGTCAGCAGAGATCCCTGAGTCGGACACCAGCAAGTAGCTGTATTTGAGCGGGCGCTGGTGCCCACAGGGTGCCAGCAGCTCCGAACTGGGGTCGAAGACGGTGTACTCGAAGCTGGAAGAGGACGAGACCCGCTCCCCCGGGACAGGCTCCGGTGTGGCCTCCGGGAGGCCCAGCTCCTGCCCCACGGCAGGGGGGGCTTCAACGCCCGCACTGCTCCAGGCATCCAGCAGGAGCAGAGAGTCCTCGCCCAGGCTGCACGGCATCAGCTGTTCATCCAGCACCAGGTAGTCGCCCTGGGGCTCTGCGGGCAGCTGAGGGCGGCTGGGCAGGGCCGAGCCCTGGGCTTTGGGGGGCAGAGGGGGCACCGGCCCCTCCGCCTTGGATTCGCGGCCCTCGGACAGCACCTCCAGCAGGCTGGGCTGCTCCTCCAAGTAGCCAGGGTTCCCACTCCACCAGAGGCAGGCGTTCCTTTGTCCCAGCCAGAGCTGCGAAGGCAACAGGGCCTGGATCACCGGAGAGGCTGGGTGCGGGGGCACCTTCTGAGCCAGGCCTGGTGGTCTGAGCCCCCTCTCTGCACCGCTGGACTCTCAAGTTCTGCCCGTCCCCCCAGCACCCACCCTGGGCCAGATCCTGCCAGCCCCTTTGTTTTAAACCAAGGATTTATGTAGGGCCTACAACAACAATGCCTAGCATTTGGCAGCATGAAAACCAGCCCCGGGCTCACTCTGCAGCTTGGCCCTTCTCTGGGGGCTTCCCCATCTCTAAGCATCTCCCCCCCCCGGACAACCGCCCTGGTCCCCCAGCCCAGCACGTCCCCCCAGCATCAGACCCCCATAGCCCCAGCACAGATGTGGGCAGTGTGGTGACCCCCCCCGCCCCAGCAGGCCCTGCTGGCCAGACCCCTCCATGCATCGATGTGCTGCAGCCCCCTGTGGGGCCCCTGGCCAGGGCAGAATCCGGTACCTGGAAGTTCCCCTTGTAGAGGGTGAAAAGCCCCTCGAATTTTTGCTCCGGGCTGGGAATCACAGGCCACAGCTGCTTCTTCAAAAACCTTGGGGGGGAGCGGGGGGGACAGAGGTGAACAGGAGACAAGCCCAGGTGTGAATCCTCCCCCCCCCCGCAATGGAAATGAATGTGCACCCACCCTGCGAACGCTTGTGGGCCGTTGGCGGCAGGGGGCTCAGGAGATACGGCCCCCAGCGCCGCCCCCACGCCTCGTGCATCCCCTCACACACGCAAGCGCCAAGCATATGCAGACACGTTGCCACACGCATGCGCATGCTACCCTAGACAAGTACATGCACGCACCCCTGGGGACACCCCTCCGTGCACACATGCCTTGCGCATACTCTCACACACGTGCCCAGTCCCCCACACATGTGTGAGGCGTGTGTGCACATGTGCACCCCTGGACACACCTCCATGCACGCGCACACGCCTCACACACAAATGTATACCGCCCCCAAACATGACTGCACACAGGGGCATCTGCACACACAACCTCGCAGCCCCCTTGCACCCCCCCACACACAACCTTACAGCCCCCACCCCCACTCCTCTGCCCCCCTGGGCACCACACCCAGTTTGGCAGGCGTGTGCACATGAGTAAGGCTGGGGTTGAAGCCTTAGCCTGGAGGGGCCCAGCGAGTGCGGGATGGGCTGTCCTGGTGGGCACGGGCGCGGCGGGCGGTACCTGCGGTGGGTGAGCAGGGCAAAGAGGGCCAGGAGCACCACGATGAGCACCAGGATGAGCGACAGCGACAGGATCAGGGGGTCCAGATCTGCAAGGTGGGGTGGCAGGGTCAGCCCAGGCTGCGGGAACAAGTGGCCCCATGGATGGCGCCAGCTGCCTCCAGTGGGATCATAGAGAAGGGCCCAGGATCGGACCCCCAGACCATCCCGCGGCCCCCTCCACCCCCACCCCACCCCGCTATCCCCCGCCAGCCCACGGCCCCTCCACCCCCATCCCCCCGCTATCCCCCGCCACCCGATGGTCCCTCCACCCCAATCCTCCCCTGCTGCCCTACAGCCACTCCACCCCCATCCCCCACTACCCCCTGCCACCCAACGACCCCTCCACCCCCATCCCCCATCCTCCCCCTCCACCCCACGGCCCCTCCACCCCCACCCCATCCCGCTATCCCCTGCCACCCAACGGCCCCTCCACCCCCACCCCGCTATCCCCCGCCATCCAATGACCCCTCCACCCCCACCCCGCTATTCCCTGCCACCCAACAGCCCCTGCACCCCCACCCCCACCCCGCTATCCCCCGCCACCCAACGGCCCCTCCACCCCCACCCCGCTATTCCCCACCACCCAGTGACCCCTCCACCCCCACCCCGCTATTCCCTGCCACCCAACGGCCCCTCCACCCCCATCCCCACCCCGCTATCCCCCGCTATCCCCCGCCACCCAACGGCCCCTCCACCCCCACCCCGCTATTCCCCACCACCCAATGACCCCTCCACCCCCACCCCGCTATCCCCCGCCATCCAACAACCCCTCCACCCCCACCCCGCTATTCCCCACCACCCAATGACCCCTCCACCCCCACCCCACTATCCCCCGCCACCCAACGGCCCCTCCACCCCCATCCCCACCCCGCTATCCCCTGCCACCCAACGGCCCCTCCACCCCCCCCGCTATCCCCCACCACCCAACGCGGGGGGGGGCCTCCGGGGAGGGGGTCTCACCGTGGGGCGTCACCACGGTGACCGGCGCCGACCAGGCACTCCAGTAGCCGCTGTAGCTGACGCCGTCGGGCTTGACGCGCACGGCCAGGGCGTAGCGGGTCCGGCCCCGCAGGTTGAGGATCAGGCACTCGGTGCGGCCGTCGGGGATGTCGACCTGCGGGGGGCGGGAGGGCAGGGTGAGGGGCGCCGGGCGGGGCCGGGCGGGGCCGGGGCAGGGCAGGGGCGGGGGGGGGCTCACCGTCTGGCGCTCGGCGCCCTCGGGGGCGAAGGCCACCTCGTAGCGCAGGCTGCTCTCCAGGTAGCGGAGGCCGGGCGGCTGCCAGCTCACGGTCAGCTGCCCCGGGCTCTCGGTCGCACGCGCCGTCAGGTTGGACGGAGGGTCCGGGAGAACTGCGGCCGGGGGGGGAGACGTGAGCTGGTGTGTCCGGGGGCCTGGGAATGGGGCTCGAGGCCTTTCCCCTCTAGGGGGTGCTGGCCCCGGGGGGGGGGTGGGGGCCTGGCTGGGTCGGGAGGCTGGGAATGGGGCCGTTCCCCTCTAGGGGGCCGCCAGCCTCAATGCAGCCCTAAGGAGGGGGATGGGTTGGCTGTGGGGCGTGGGCATGGGGACTTTCCCCTCGAGGGGGCGCCAGCACCCATCTGGCCCGGGGCAGGGGAATTAGCTGGGTCGGGGGGTGGGGAGTGGGGCATGGGGTCTTTCCCCTCCAGGCACTGGCTCCGATCTGGCCCAGGGCAGGGACTGGCTGGGTGGGGGGGCAGGGAATGGGTCACGGGGCCTTTCCCCTCTAGTCAGTGCTGGCTCCGATGTGGCCCGGGGCTGGAGACTGGATAGCTCGGGGGGGGTTGGGGGGAGAGCTGGGAATGGGACACAGGGCCTTTCCCCTCTAGGGGGTGCCGGCTCCGATCCGGCTTGGGGCAGGGGCCCAGCTGGCTCAGGGGCTGGGGAATGAGGCATGGGGCCTTTCCCCTCTGTGCACTGGCTCCTGTCTGGCCTGGGGCAGGAGGACTGGCTGGCTCGGGGGGACTGGGAATGGGGTATGGGGCCTTTCCCCTCTAGGGGGCGCCGGCTCCGATCCGGCCCGGGGCAGGAGGACTGGCTGGCTCGGGGGAACTGGGAATGGGGTATGGGGCCTTTCCCCTCTAGGGGGCGCCGGCTCCGATCTGGCCTGGGGCAAGAAGACTGGCTGGCTCGGGGGGACTGGGAATGGGGTATGGGGCCTTTCCCCTCTAGGGGGCGCCGGCTCCGATCCGGCCCGGGGCAGGAGGACTGGCTGGCTCCGGGGGACGTGGGGCCTTTCCCCTCCCGGCTCTCACACCTACCCACTTGGTTGACCATGATGGTGCGGGCGTGGACGATGTTGCTGCTGTTGCCAGTGAAGGCACCAACGTGCAGGGGGGTGAAGGACGGGGTGTCCTGGGGGGGGAAGATGCAGGTGAAGCGGGTGCTGTTCCAGGGCGTCCGGGCCACGCTCAGGTTGCAGCGTTGCGGGGCGTCCCCCCTGTCAGAGGCAGGGAGAGAGGGGGGCAGGGGGTCAGCAGCAGCAGAGGCTGGGGGGAGGGGAGACCTGGGGCCCTTTCATGCATGCCCGGGGCAGCAGACGTGGGATGGGGGTATCAGCAGAGGGGGCACGCTTGGTGGGGCACATGCTGGGGCTGGCCTGGGGGGCACAGCCTGAGGGTGCAGAGGGAGGGGGCAAGGGGCAGGCTGTGGGATGAGACTTGGGGGCACAGAGGCGGGCATGGGAGGGACGGGGGCACAATGGCAGCACTGGCATTCCAAGACTTGCCCTCTCCCCCCTCATCTCCCCGCAGAGGGGTCCCCGGTGCGGGAGGGGGAGGGGGACTCACTCCACGACATAGAAGAAGCCATATTCCGTGGCACTCGGGGGGCTGCTGCTCTCCCAGAAGCAGGTCAGGTCCTCCAGGCAGCGTGTGAAACATTTGGGGTCCAGGGGCTCCTCACCCAGAAGCAGGGCAGCTGGGGGCACAGGGAGGGCCCAGTTAGCAGCCACCTCTCCCCCACCAACCACACGGACCAATTAACAACCCCCCCACCCCGAGTCATCGAGCAATCCCCCTGATCCTAGTCCTGCACCCCTAAAGCCTGGCCAGCGAAGAACGCCGCTACCCTGCAGCAAACCCTGCGCCCTAGTAACATCCTGCTGCTGGGGGTTCTGAGGGTTAACAGCCCCTTGCCTTGAACCGCCCGGGGAGGTGGCTCCAAGAGAGACCTTCGCAGCCAGGCACAAGAACAACCCCAACCCCCAGCAGGCAACAGGCCCCAGCTGCTGCTGAGAGTGAGGGGTCTCGTCTGGAGCCAGCCGGCCCTGCCCGAGGGGTTCCTGGGGGCAGACCTCCGCTCCCTGGGTCTGTCCCACTGCAGGCAGACACCCCGTGAATGGAGCAGGGCACTCCATTGGCACCATGCAGGAGAGTTAATGTGTGCGGGGGAGAGTCCGGGTGAATGTGTGTGTGTGTGTGTGAGCATCTCTGTGTGCACGAGTGTCTGCTGACTCATGAAGGGCTATCCAATAGGGGGTCTGTGTGTGTGTGTATCTGTGTGCATGTGTGTGAAGGTAGGTGTGTGTATATATAGATATATGGGTGTGGATGTGTGTAGAAACAGGTGTGTATGTCTGTGTGTGAAGGTAGGTGTGTGTCTGTGTGTGTGTCTGTGTATGGGGGGGTAGGACTAGGTGTATGTGTACATGTGGGTGATTGTGTGTAGAAAATAATAACACAGCTCCTCACTGCACGGTTATACTGTGTCCGGGCAGCGCCCGGCACAACTGGGCCTTTGGGCTCTACCATAATCCAGATAATACATATGATTAGTTCGTGCTTCGTTTATTAGACCAGCGCCGCCTGTTCCAGGCATTTCACGGGGATTCAGCCACGTGCAGACACAGAATTCCCCTTAGCCTCTGTCATTTTGCTTGAAGCTGCTTTCTGTTAACAACTCCCAGTCTGCGTCACGCATGGAGTCGAGAAATGATCTTTAATTACCTGTTCTATATTATTACCTTATAGGCTACGTTCCCTTTATATAATTTAGGAAAGTAGATTAAATAGATAGATAGATAGAAGGGGTGTATGGGATGGATAGATAGATTAGATAGATAGAAGGGGTGTGTGGGGATAGAGGGGGGGGTGTATGGGCATAGATAGGTAGATAGATAGATAGATAGATAGATAGAAGGGGTGTATGGAGATAGATAGATAGATAGATATAGATTGGGGTGTATGGGGATAGATAGATAGATAGAAGGGGTGTATGGGGATCGATAGATAGATAGATAGATAGATATAGATGGGGTGTATGGGGATAGATAGATAGAAGTGGTGTATGGGGATAGATAGATAGATTAGATAGATAGAAGTGGTGTATGGGGATAGATAGATAGATTAGATAGATAGAAGTGGTGTATGGGGATAGATTGATAGATAGATAGATAGATAGATAGATAGAAGGGGTGTATGGGGATAGATAGATAGATAGATAGATAGATTAGATAGAAGGGGTGTATGGGGATAGATAGATAGATAGATAGATAGATAGATAGATAGATAGATAGATAGATAGATAGAAGGGGTGTATGGGGATGGATAGATAGATAGAAGGGGTGTATGGGGATATATAGATAGGTAGATAGATAGATAGAAGGGGTGTATGGGGATAGATAGATAGATAGATAGATAGATAGATGTGTATTGGAATAGATAGATTAGATTAGATTTTAGAAAACAATATATTCTTTATAACCCTGTTTTAGGAGCAAAATTCAACTTAACCGTGACTATGGAGGCACGAGCTGCGTCTCATTCATATATTAAGAGAAGACGTGGTTTTAACAAAATGTCTGTACGGTAGAGGAATAAAATATCAAAGAAACATAGAAATGTGGGGCTGGAAGGGATCTCGAGAGCTCATCGGCGAGAGCTCATCGGGTCCAGCCCACTGTGCTGAGGCAGGAGCAAATAAACCTTGACCGCCCCTGACCGGGGTTTGTCCAACTGGTTCTTCAAAACCTCATGTCAGGGATCCCACAACCGCCCTTGGACACCTGGTCCAGAGCTTAGCCCCCCTTAGGGTTAGTTAGAAAGTTTTTCCTAATTCTAGCCTCCATCTCCCTCGCTGCAGATGAAGCCCATTGCTTCTTGTCCTACCCTCCAGAGACAGGGAGAACCATTGATCCCCACCCTCTTTCTAACAGCCCTTAAGATATTTGAAGACTGTTCTCAGCTCCCCTGTCTCAGTCATCTTTTCTCAGGACTAAACATGCCCAGGGTTTAATCTTCTCTCACAGATCCGGTTTTCTAAACCTTGGATCATTTCTGTGGGTCTCCTCTGGCCACTCTCCAATTTGTCCACATCTTCCCTAAAGCGCAGCACCCAGAACTGGACCCAGGACTCCAGCTGAGGCCTCCCCAGTGCCGAGCAGAGTGGGACAGTCACCTCCCGCGTCTCACGTATGACACTCCTGCTAATACACCCCGGAATATTAGCCGGTTTCACAACTGCATCACATTGCGGGCTCGTTCAATTTGTGACTCACTCTAGCCCCCAGCTCCTCTTCCTGACACTAGACCTTTGATTTTTCCTTCCTGAGTGAAGTACTTTGCACTTGTCTTTACTGAATTTCATCTTGTTGATTTCAGGCCAATTTTCCAATTTGCCAGGGCTGTTTTGAATTCTAATCCTGTCCTCCAAAGTGCTTGGAACCCCTCCCAGCTTAGTGTCAGCCACAAACGTATAAGCACACGCTCCACTCCGTTAGCCAAGTCACTAATACAAACATTGAACAGTACTGGACCCAGGACTGACCCCTGCGGGACCCCAGCAGACACACCCTCACAGTTTGACAGCCAACCATTGATAACTACTCTCTGAGTACAATTTTCAACCAGTTGTGCACCCACCTCTCTATCTATCTTACATCTAGACTGCATTTCCTTAGTTGGCTTATGAGACTGTCACATGGGACTGCACCCAAAGTGTTACTGAAATCAAGATATTTCCTATCTACAGCTCACTGGGCCAGTAGACAAAGAAGGAAAATACTACATTTGCCCCTGTCCAGTCCTCTGGGACCTCACCCATCCTCCAGGAGCTCTCGAAGATAATCGCTTCAGCTCGTTCCTTAAGTAACCTAGGATGGCTTTCATCAGACCCTGCCAACTTGAATGTATCTCACTTATTTAAATATGCTTTACCCTGATCTTTCCTTGTTTTGGCTCGCGCTCCTTCCCCCTGGTTAATATTCATTGCGTTGAGTACCTGGACACCGTTAGCCATTTTAATGAAGACTGATGCAAAATAGGCATTAGACACTTCGGCCTTCTTGATGTCATCAGTTATTAGCGCTCCTTCCCCGCTAAGTAGAGGATCTCCACTTTCCTTTGCCTTTCTCTTGCTCCTAATGGATTTAAAGAACCTCTTCTTCTTGCTTTATATGGCCCTTGCAGGTGTAAATCGTTTTGTGCCTTAGCCTGTCTGATTTTGTCCCTACATGATTGCGCTGGTTTTTTGTTCTCCTCCTGAGCAGTTCATCCAGGTTTCCACTTTTAGTAGGAGCCCTTTTTGATTTTCAGGTCATTAAAGAGCTCCTGAAGGAGCCCCGCTGGCCTTTTACTGTTCTTCTGATCTCTCCTTTGTATTGGGATACTTCGAAGCTGTATCTTTGATAGCGTCTCCTTGAGAAACTGCCAGCTCTCCTCAACTCCTTTATCCCACAGATTTTCTCCCCATGGGACCTCAGCTGCCAGTTCTCGGAGTTTGTCAACGTCGGCTTTTTTTGATGTCCACTGTCCTGTTCCTGCTGCTCTCACTCCTTCCTTTCCCTCGAAACATGGAACCTATCCCGTCACAATCACTTCCACCCAAATCGCCTTTCAACTTCAGATGTGTGACCAATTCCTCCCCACTGGTCAGAATCAAGTCAAAACTGCCCTTTCCCCCGGTTCCTTCCTCCGCTGGCGGGAACAAACGGCTGGCCCCAGCGCATTCCAGCAGCGGACTGGAAATCTTGCCGTATGACCTTCCCGACAGATGTGTGGGGAGGTGAAGTGCCCCCTGCTTACTACCAGGTCTTGTGTTTTGGATCCTTCTGTTATTTGTTCTAGAAATGCCTCCTCCAGCTTCTCTCCCTGATCTAGGGGTAAACCCCCCACCGTGATGTCACCCCCTCTTTCCCTCCCTTTTATCTTTCAGTTGCTCTGCCTCCCACCTCCTTCTGGGCAAAGACTGTGCAAACCAACCTTGTATGCTACACACGATAAGGATGTTTCAGACTATGTACATGCTTAGATGTCGGAGGTAAAGTGCAGTTTGGAAAACATATTCCAAGAGGCTAGATATTAAACATACACACACAGTATACAGCTATACACACGCTTCGCTAGAGAAACACATTTTCTTTATAGATACACAGTCACAGAAATAGATGTGAGATGTGTGTGTATCATACATGTGCGTGTATATATATATTTGTGTGTGTATGTACACAAGATACACATATTTATGCACATTCACACATTTTACGTAGATACACATATACACAAAGAGGCATATACTCACATATTTTGTATAGACACACAAATTATACACACACTTCTCTATCTGTGCATAGACCCACATCTAGCTGTCTATACATGGCACCTTACCAGACATATCTCCCAAAACGTATTTCACGTAACATGCACCCCCCGTCCGTATATAGATATGCAGCTACCTCATTACCTATACAGTCCATCTTTTTACCATATAAGTTTCTCAAATTATATTTCCCATAACACACATGCTTGTACAATGGCCCACCATGCTTATCTGTGCATGGGCTGGGAAGGAGAAGATGTTTATCAGTAAATGTTGATTTCACCATGTACACGCACAACCTGATAACAAGTGTTTCCGCCGATGATCACTGAAATCTACGGAGAGAAGGCCGTAGTTTGATTTAAGGCTGTTTCCTTTGCGTATTTTGGTACGTGACGTTGGCAAGTTGGGTTGGACCGGTGAGAAAGCTTGACCTTTTTCAATCTGAACACCTAGTGTCGTTAAATACTTGTTGTCGGCACCCCCACCCCGTTGTCTGAAAAAAGCCCCGTAATTTTGTGCAGCTGTGAAGATTTAGCTCAATGCAAATCTAAAAAAAAAGACTTACAAATAAACCCTGAGATTCTCCGTCGAAATGATCAAAAATAAAAATGAAATTTTTATGACCAAGTCTAGCTCTGCAGGTTACCGCGAATTACTTCTGCTTTTATCTAACGGGTCTCTCTCAGCAGAGTCGCCGACACGCTGCACTACAGAACTGCCCGGCAGCCCCGTTAGCGTGGGCTGGGAAACAAACCTAGATCAGCACACGGGCAAGTGGGTCAGTGATACACTCTGTCAGAGAGGTGGGCTGCTAGGGGGCTTTCCCCCAACCTCAGCATCCTTCTGGAGATGCTCAGATTGCTGGCGGTTAGGGCCATATAGGCATTTGAATGGAGAGATGGGTGTGTGGGGGGATAGATAGATAGATAGATAGATAGATAGATAGATAGATAGATAGATAGATAGAGGGGGGTATGGGGATAGATAGATCAATGGGGTGGGTCAGCTCTGCTGTAGTTCGGGCTCTCGTTAGGACAGACGGGTCTGAGGACAGAGAGCCGACTGGAGGGACACGTGTGTCTGGGGGTCGATCGGGCAGACCCACACGCTGAGCTAAGACATCAGAACATGTTTCACAGCCACATTCACTAGAGCCTGGTGCACACACGCGCACACGCGCACACAGCAGGCACTCAGCACAAACGCCTGCAAGCGCACCCCCACACTCACGCACGTGCACACCCCCCCACACACTCATGCTTCCACTCACACACATCCACGCACACTCGTGCTCACGGTCACACACACACTTCTGCTCATGCTCACGTACGCACTCACGCACACATGCTCACGCACACACACTCACACTCATGCACGCGCTCACGCGCACACACTCACACACACACTAGCTGTCAGGATCTAACAGCAGAGGGAGGAAATCAGTTTCCTGTTATGAAACATTCCTGCCCCGTGCCCCTGCCTGGCCCCCGGGCCACTCACCCTCCCCCAGCCCGCAGGGCACTGCCAGCCCCCAGGGCCCGCGCTGATACCTTGGATGTTGAAGCCATTGTCGGGTCCGGCTCCCTCCTGCGTGGTGCAGGTGGCCCAGGCCAGCAGGGTGCAGAGGGCAGCGATGTGGCTCCAACGAGGCTCCATGGTCCGGAGCGCTGAGCCGTCTGGCCTGGCAGGGCTCCCTGGCCCCTGGCTGCAGGTTGTGGCTGCGCTCGGCGGGGCGGGCAGGCTGGGAGGGGACAGATAAGGGCTGGGCTGGGGCTGCTGCTAGGAGAGGCTGAGGAGCACGGCAGGGAGTTGGAGAGGAGCCAGGAGGGGTAGAGACACCCCCATGTCTCCACCAATGCCCCCTCCACTGCCTTGGGGAGCGGATCACTGCCCTGTGGGATCCGGAGGGAGCAGCTCTCTGCCCCGTGGGATCCGGGGGGAACAGATCACTGCCCCATGGGATCCAGGGGGGAGCTGACCATTGCCCTGTGGGATGCAGAGGGGAGCGGATCACTGCCCCGTGGGATCCGGGGGGAGCTGACCATTGCCCTGTGGGATGCAGGGGGGAGCGGATCACTGCCCCGTGGGATCCGGGGGGAGCAGATCACTGCCCCATGGGATCCAGAAGGTTCTGCCTGGTGGGATCCAGTGGGGGGCTGTGTGGATCACTGGCCAGTGGGCTCCAGAAGAGAGTGGATCCCCATCACACAGGATTCACTGGCCCGTAGGATGCACAGCTGGGGAGCTGATCAGACGAGGCAGTGAATCCCCACCCCGTGGGCTCTAGCCGGGCCAATCCTGCGCTTTGCCGATCAAGGGTGCAGCGGGGGGATCGAGCGGGAGATGGCCCTCACCATGCCGCAAACAGGGACACTCAGGCTCCAGGTCGCAGGACCTGGACCAAACGGGGGGGGGGGGGTGATGCACCCCAGACCCAGAGGGTGCTGGAAAGAGGGTGTTAAAGGGGGTTTAGACACCCCCCGCCTGCACTCCCCAACCGTCTGGCTGGAAGGAGGGCAGGTCCCTTCCCAGCAGCAGGAAGATAATCAAACCCTCCCAGGGGACGTTGGAACTGGGCAGCAGATAAACCAGGGCATTGTGATGCCAGCACATCGGTATTGCTGGGTTTTGTGCATTGCAAGAGCCCGAGAGGCGCCAACCAAGATCAGGTCCCAATTGGGCCTGGTGCTGCCCAGACCCTGACCGAGCTCAGGGCCCCCGTCAGTCGCCCAGCCGGGAGGGGGGAGCGGGGGGAGCAGTGCCTTTTTAAATTTTTACTCACCCAGCGACGCTCCGGGTCTTCGGTGGGGGGGGTCTTCACGGGGTCCGGCTCGGTGGGGGCCTTCAGTCGCCCAGGGTCTTCGGTGGGGGGGGTCTTCACGGGGTCCGGCTTGGCAGGGGCCTTCAGTCGCTCCGGGTCCTCAGCGGCATTTCAGCGGCGGGGGCCTTCAGGGCCGCCGAGGACCCGGCGCGCCGCCCGGTGAGTACAAGCAGGTGGCCCTGTTCGCTCCCCCTAGCTACGCCACTGGCCCCCGTTGTGCCAGGCACTGCCCAGACCCACTGAGACAGTCCTTGCCCCAAGCACTCCCGGTCTGAACTCACAAGCCAGACCAAAGTAGATTCATTATCCCCATTGTACGGGTGGGGAAACTGAGGCACAGAGCCGTGCCGTGCGGTCACCAGGGAGTCTGCGGCACAGCTGGGAATTGGACCCAGATCATCCAGGTATTTGTAGCTTTCACTAACACCCCTGTCCTCGCTTTTTACTGTGAAAAACAAACTGTCCCACGTTCAATCAAAGCCGGGCCCCACACGCCGGCCCCCCGTGACGCAGGTGAGATCTGTCACAGCAAGAACATGGGGCGGGACAGGCTGAAACAAACACGGCGTGTTGGCCAGAGATAAGGCGCTGGAGTGGCGCCGGGCTGGACCGGGCTGTTTACACCAAGCCCCGGGCCTCTTTGAAACAGCTGAGTAGCAGGATCTTGCGGGGGTGGTAACTGAGCGTCCCGCTCAACGCCCCCAGCCCCACCCCCAACACGTGCACAAGCGTGGCCATAAAACGAGGAATGCACGCATGCCGCCCCGGACACACTGGTGCAGGCACACCCCTGCACACACACGACTACATGGATGCACAAAGACATGTACGTTCCTGCATGCACCCCCCCCCCCGAATACAGGCACATCCCTGCATGTACACGTGACTACATACACACACGCCTGCAGGGACAGACACACATCTCCACACACACACCAATACACACATGCACACACGCACAAAGACATGTACCTCTCTGCATGCACCCCCCCCCCCCGAATACAGGCACATCCCTGCATGCACACACACACACACCCATGCACACAAACATACACACGAGCTCCTTGCATTGGAAGGTTAAAACATCAGCCACGGGGCACTTTGTCCAGCTTGGGGTTGGGTTCTATCCCCAGCTCAGGGAAGGGGTGTGTGTGTCAGGACTCCTGGGTTCTAGCCCCAGCTCTGGGAGAGGCCTCGGGGGCTAGTGGTTGGGGGGAGGGGGATCAGGACCCCTGGGTTCTAGCCCCAGCTCTGGGAGAGGCCTCGGGGGTTAGTGGTTGGGGGGAGGGGGATCAGGACTCCTGGGTTCTAGCCCCAGCTCTGGGAGAGGCCTCGGGGGCTAGTGGTTAGAAAAGCTGGACGTGCACAAGTCCATGGGGCCGGACGAGTTGCATCCGAGAGTGCTGAAGGAATTGGCAGCTGTGATTGCAGAGCCCTTGGCCACTATCTTTGAAAACTCGTGGCGAATGGGGGAAGTCCCGGATGACTGGAAAAAGGCTAATGTAGTGCCAATCTTTAAAAAAGGGAAGAAGGAGGATCCTGGGAACTACAGGCCAGTCAGCCTCACCTCAGTCCCTGGAAAAATCATGGAGCAGGTCCTCAAAGAATCAATCCTGAAGCACTTACATGAGAGGAAAGTGATCAGGAACAGTCAGCATGGGTTCACCAAGGGAAGGTCATGCCTGACTAATCTAATCGCCTTTTATGATGAGATTACTGGTTCTGTGGATGAAGGGAAAGCAGTGGATGTATTGTTTCTTGACTTTAGCAAAGCTTTTGACACGGTCTCCCACAGTATTCTTGTCAGCAAGTTAAGGAAGTATGGGCTGGATGAATGCACTATAAGGTGGGTAGAAAGCTGGCTAGATTGTCGGGCTCAACGGGTAGTGATCAATGGCTCCATGTCTAGTTGGCAGGCGGTGTCAAGTGGAGTGCCCCAGGGGTCGGTCCTGGGGCCGGTTTTGTTCAATATCTTCATAAATGATCTGGAGGATGGTGTGGATTGCACTCTCAGCAAATTTGCGGATGATACTAAACTGGGAGGAGTGGTAGATACGCTGGAGGGGAGGGATAGGATACAGAAGGACCTAGACAAATTGGAGGATTGGGCCAAAAGAAATCTGATGAGGTTCAATAAGGATAAGTGCAGGGTCCTGCACTTAGGATGGAAGAATCCAATGCACCGCTACAGACTAGGGACCGAATGGCTAGGCAGCAGTTCTGCAGAAAAGGACCTAGGGGTGACAGTGGACGAGAAGCTGGATATGAGTCAGCAGTGTGCCCTTGTTGCCAAGAAGGCCAATGGCATTTTGGGATGTATAAGTAGGGGCATAGCGAGCAGATCGAGGGACGTGATCGTTCCCCTCTATTCGACACTGGTGAGGCCTCATCTGGAGTACTGTGTCCAGTTTTGGGCCCCACACTACAAGAAGGATGTGGATAAATTGGAGAGAGTCCAGCGAAGGGCAACAAAAATGATTAGGGGTCTAGAGCACATGACTTATGAGGAGAGGCTGAGGGAGCTGGGATTGTTTAGTCTGCAGAAGAGAAGAATGAGGGGGGATTTGATAGCTGCTTTCAACTACCTGAAAGGGGGTTCCAAAGAGGATGGCTCTAGACTGTTCTCAATGGTAGCAGATGACAGAACAAGGAGTAATGGTCTCAAGTTGCAATGGGGGAGGTTTAGATTGGATATTAGGAAAAACTTTTTCACTAAGAGGGTGGTGAAACACTGGAATGCGTTACCTAGGGAGGTGGTAGAATCTCCTTCCTTAGAGGTTTTTAAGGTCAGGCTTGACAAAGCCCTGGCTGGGATGATTTAACTGGGAATTGGTCCTGCTTCGAGCAGGGGGTTGGACTAGATGACCTTCTGGGGTCCCTTCCAACCCTGATATTCTATGATTCTATGGTTGGGGGGAGGGGGATCAGGACTCCTGGGTTCTAGCCCCAGCTCTGGGAGAGGCCTCGGGGGTTAGTGGTTGGGGGGAGGGGGATCAGGACCCCTGGGTTCTAGCCCCAGCTCTGGGAGAGGCCTCGGGGGCTAGTGGTTGGGGGGAGGGGGATCAGGACCCCTGGGTTCTAGCCCCAGCTCTGGGAGAGGCCTCGGGGGCTAGTGGTTGGGGGGAGGGGGATCAGGACCCCTGGGTTCTAGCCCCAGCTCTGGGAGAGGCCTCGGGGGCTAGTGGTTGGGGGGAGGGGGATCAGGACTCCTGGGTTCTAGCCCCAGCTCTGGGAGAGGCCTCGGGGGCTAGTGGTTGGGGGGAGGGGGATCAGGACCCCTGGGTTCTAGCCCCAGCTCTGGGAGAGGCCTCGGGGATTAGTGGTTGGGGGGAGGGGGATCAGGACCCCTGGGTTCTAGCCCCAGCTCTGGGAGAAGCCTCGGGGATTAGTGGTTGGGGGTAGGGGGATCAGGACCCCTGGGTTCTAGCCCCAGCTCTGGGAGAGGCCTCGGGGGCTAGTGGTTGGGGGGAGGGGGATCAGGACCCCTGGGTTCTAGCCCCAGCTCTGGGAGAGGCCTCGGGGGCTAGTGGTTGGGGGGAGGGGGATCAGGACCCCTGGGTTCTAGCCCCAGCTCTGGGAGAGGCCTCGGGGATTAGTGGTTGGGGGGAGGGGGATCAGGACCCCTGGGTTCTAGCCCCAGCTCTGGGAGAGGCCTCGGGAATTAGTGGTTGGGGGGAGGGGGATCAGGACCCCTGGGTTCTAGCCCCAGCTCTGGGAGAGGCCTCGGGGGCTAGTGGTTGGGGGGAGGGGGATCAGGACTCCTGGGTTCTAGCCCCAGCTCTGGGAGAGGCCTCGGGGATTAGTGGTTGGGGGGAGGGGGATCAGGACCCCTGGGTTCTAGCCCCAGCTCTGGGAGAGGCCTCGGGGGCTAGTGGTTGGGGGGAGGGGGATCAGGACCCCTGGGTTCTAGCCCCAGCTCTGGAAGAGGCCTCGGGGGTTAGTGGTTGGGGGGAGGGGGATCAGGACTCCTGGGTTCTAGCCCCAGCTCTGGGAGAATCCTCGGGGGTTAGTGGTTGGGGGGAGGGGGATCAGGACCCCTGGGTTCTAGCCCCAGCTCTGGAAGAGGCCTCGGGGGTTAGTGGTTGGGGGGAGGGGGATCAGGACTCCTGGGTTCTAGCCCCAGCTCTGGGAGAGGCCTCGGGGGCTAGTGGTTGGGGGGAGGGGGATCTGGACCCCTGGGTTCTAGCCCCAGCTCTGGGAGAGGCCTCGGGGGTTAGTGGTTGGGGGGAAGGGGATCAGGACCCCTGGGTTCTAGCCCCAGCTCTGGGAGAGGCCTCGGGGGCTAGTGGTTGGGGGGAGGGGGATCTGGACCCCTGGGTTCTAGCCCCAGCTCTGGGAGAGGCCTCGGGGATTAGTGGTTGGGGGGAGGGGGATCAGGACCCCTGGGTTCTAGCCCCAGCTCTGGGAGAGGCCTCGGGGGCTAGTGGTTGGGGGGAGGGGGATCAGGACTCCTGGGTTCTAGCCCCAGCTCTGGGAGAATCCTCGGGGGCTAGTGGTTGGGGGGAGGGGGATCAGGACTCCTGGGTTCTAGCCCCAGCTCTGGGAGAATCCTCGGGGGTTAGTGGTTGGGGGGAGGGGGATCAGGACTCCTGGGTTCTAGCCCCAGCTCTGGGAGAGGCCTCGGGGGCTAGTGGTTGGGGGGAGGGGGATCTGGACCCCTGGGTTCTAGCCCCAGCTCTGGGAGAGGCCTCGGGGGTTAGTGGTTGGGGGGAAGGGGATCAGGACCCCTGGGTTCTAGCCCCAGCTCTGGGAGAGGCCTCGGGGGCTAGTGGTTGGGGGGAGGGGGATCTGGACCCCTGGGTTCTAGCCCCAGCTCTGGGAGAGGCCTCGGGGATTAGTGGTTGGGGGGAGGGGGATCAGGACCCCTGGGTTCTAGCCCCAGCTCTGGGAGAGGCCTCGGGGGCTAGTGGTTGGGGGGAGGGGGATCAGGACTCCTGGGTTCTAGCCCCAGCTCTGGGAGAATCCTCGGGGGCTAGTGGTTGGGGGGAGGGGGATCAGGACTCCTGGGTTCTAGCCCCAGCTCTGGGAGAATCCTCGGGGGTTAGTGGTTGGGGGGAGGGGGATCAGGACTCCTGGGTTCTAGCCCCAGCTCTGGGAGAGGCCTCGGGGGCTAGTGGTTGGGGGAAGGGGATCAGGACCCCTGGGTTCTAGCCCCAGCTCTGGGAGAGGCCTCGGGGGCTAGTGGTTGGGGGGAGGGGGATCAGGACTCCTGGGTTCAAGCCCCAGCTCTGGGAGAGGCCTCGGGGGCTAGTGGTTGGGGGGGGGGATGGGCGGCGGCCAGGGATACTCTGTGCTCAGGGAAGGTGCAGGCGATGTGGGGGGAAGGACCCATATCAGCCGTTCCCAGGACACTTCCCTCTCTCCCTGCTGCTTATCTCCCCCGCCCCACGCGGGATAATCACGCCCCCCCACGGGGGCTCCCGCCCGATTTCCCCCACTGGGGCCTGCCCGTTAACCCTTTCTGAGCTGGGACAGCAAGAAGAGACTGGGGGTCACCACAGGCTGACGGCCCCCCTCTTGTCACCACAGGGGTCACAGTGGGGTTGGGGGAGCCAGGATCACCAAGACTGGGGGGGATATTAAGGACCCCCCTTAACAGCAGGGGTGGGGGAGGAATAAGGCTGGCTGGTTGCTAGGCAACTGCAGGGATTGGGGGGGCAGGAAACTAGTGGTGAGATGTGAAAGTGTTAAATCTGCTCTTGGCCCAGAGCAGGCACCTGGGGCTGGCTGGGGTGGACCCAAGGGCTCGTTTAAGGACCAGCTGGAGACTCCCAACAGCCAAGGGGAGCCCCCCGGACCCCTCATTCACACCCAGCAACCCAGCACAGGCCCCGGCACCAGAACAAAGGGGTCAGGCCAGGAGTTAAGCGCTGCCCCTTGGCCGGACAAAGGACGGAGCCAGAATGGTGCCCACCGCAGCTCTGCTGGGTACACGCTCTGGCTTGGCCAGGCTGCCCCATGCGACCCCCCAGTGCCACCCTGGGCCCCACTGAGGCTGCGAGCAGGTGACTAATGAACCTGCTCTGGTGGGATCTGGCTCCTGGGGGGCACGTAGGGGGCTGGCCGGCCTCCGCTCCAGGGAGCCACCGAGAGAGAGGGTGGCTGGTGCCACAGGCCCAGTTCCAGAGTCACGTGGGGCCGGGGGTGCTGCCCCATAAGGGAGTCACCCCCAAACACCCAGCCTGGAGCAGCCCCTGTGGATCCAGGCCAGTGTTTAAAGGACAATGGACCCACAGGCGCGGCCGGGGTGAGATGGGCTCTGGGCTGGGAGCGGATCCCGGGGGGACGGGTCCCCACGGGAAGACAGAGTCCCCGGCCCCAGTGGGCACTGAATAAACTGGGGGTCATGCACCCGGGAGCGCCCGCGTCCAGCCGCGATTCATAGCCGATGGACCCGGCCCCATGCAGCCGGGCACCCCCCAGCGAGGGGCAGGGAGCCTGGCCTGGCACCAGGGAGGCACCGTGGGCCCCAGATACCAACCTGGAGGAACCCAGGGCACGGCCCTGCGCCAGCCAGCTGCAGAACCCGTCTGCCCTCCACCTGATCTATCGTCCCTCCCCACAGGCACCCACCCATCCCCATGCCCCCCCTCCATCCCTTCCCACCCCCCACCCACCCCTTGCCCCCTCTATCCATCCCTTCCCACCCCCACCCGTCCCCTTGCCCCCTCTATCCATCCCTTCCCACCCCCACCCGCCCATACCCCCCATCCATCCCTTCCCACCCCCACCCGTCCCCTTGCCCCCTCTATCCATCCCTTCCCATCCCACCCATCCCCTTGCCCCCTCTATCCATCCCTTCCCACCCCACCCATCCCCTTGCCCCCTATCCATCCTCTCCCACCTCTCACTCTTCCCCTTGCCCCCCTCTATCCATCCCTACCTGCCCCATGCCCCCTCTATCCATCCCTTCCCACCTCTCACCCACCCGCCCCCATGACCCTCTCTATCCGCTGCTGGCAGAGCTGGGGCAGGGCTGTGACGGGCAGGAAGCAGGGGGTGGCTGCCAGACCCTGGGGATCTCTCTGGGGCTCAGGCTCCCAGCTGGGGTCCGTTGCCCCCTCCCAGCCCGGAGCCCTCCTTCCCCCCACAGTGGCCTGGGGGCGAGCGTCTCGCTGCCCTCGTGGCCCTGGGCACGCAGCCCCCAGCGTCAGTCGTAGCAAGGGGGACGTGGGACCCCAGGAGCCAACCCCTCCTCTGTCCCCATCCCCCAAGGTCCAATCCTGATTCAGCTCCAGGCCCCAGCCTGAGGGTGGGGGGTGACTGAGGGCCCAATTCTGGAGTGGGGGGGGGGTACATCCACCAAGGGCCCGATCCTGGGCTGGGAGGAGTTGCAGACACCCTGATCCTGGGGTTGCGAAGGGCTGAAGTGGGGACTCCCCACACCTACACACAAAGCTGCGGAGGGGAATGAGACCCCAACGCTCCCTCCCTCCTCGCTCCCAGCCCCCAGCCCCCCCATCAGCGCCTCCCCCTGGCAGCCTCCCCCCTGATCTCCACCCCCAGAACCCCCTGCTTCGTTCCCCGCTCCCCTGCCCCCCGACTGGCTGCACATCCAGCTCCTCCCTGCGCCCCCTGTTGGCCCCTCCCAGGCTGCTGTGCACAGGCCCCCCATTGTCTTGACCCATAGGGGTCACCAAGACTCTGGGGATCTATACTATCCCTCCCCCCGCCCACCACGCCAGCAGGGAAAGGTGACAGGGAAACAACCCTCACTGGGCTCTCCAACTCCCCCCTCAGTCAGTCCCTGGGTATGGGCACCCCCCAGCCTGCCCCCCGTCCCGCCTGGCAGCCAGGAGCGCCGAGCATGCCATGGGGCACCGGAGATGCGAGGATCGGCTGTGCTGAGGGCCGGGCTTCCCCCGGCTGCCCTGCTCCTGGGAAGAGGGGTTTGGGGGGCAGGCGATCCATGGGGACCTGGATGGGGGACCTCTCCCAGGAGCGCTGGCCCCATCCAGGTCCCCATGGATCGCCTGCCCCCCAAACCCCTCTTCCCAGGAGCAGGGCAGCCGGGGGAAGCCCGGCCCTCAGCACAGCCGATCCTCGCATCTCCGGTGCCCCATGGCATGCTCGGCGCTCCTGGCTGCCAGGCGGGACGGGGGGCAGGCTGGGGGGTGCCCATACCCAGGGACTGACTGAGGGGGGAGTTGGGAGAGCCCAGCTGAGGGTTGTTTCCCTGTCACCCTTTCCCTGCTGGCGTGGTGGGCGGGGGGAGGGATAGTATAGATCCCCAGAGTCTTGGTGACCCCTATGGGTCAAGACAATGGGGGGCCCTGTGCACAGCAGCCTGGGGAGGGGCCAACAGGGGGCGCAGGGAGGAGCTGGATGTGCAGCCAGTCGGGGGGCAGGGGAGCTGGGGAACGAAGCAGGGGGTTCTGGGGGTGGAGATCAGGGGGGAGGCTGCCAGGGGGAGGCGCTAGGATGGGGGGGGCTGGGGGCTGGGAGCGAGGAGAGGAGGGAGCGTGGGGGGGTGGCCGGCTGCGGGGTGCACGGGGTAAAATGGGCTCTAGGGGGGAGGGGAGTGCGGGCTCCGTGGTTAGGGCGGGGCTGTGGGGGAGGGGAGTGGGGGCTCTGTGGGCAGGGCTGGGTGGGGGCAGGCGGGGGCTGGGGGGGCCCTTCCGGCGCAGGACGAAGTTGAAGTCGGCAGCTGGATTCATGGCGTAGAAGGCGTTGGCCCCGTCGGGGATCAGCAGCTCTGGGGGGGGGGGGGGTTGGGGGAGAGCGTGAGGGGGCACAATGATACTGGAGACCCCCAGCTGGTCCCCTTCTCCAGGAACACCCCCCTGCTCCCCCCCGCAAGGTCCCCCCACCTGGTCCTCTGCTCCGGCAATACCCCCTGCCCCTCCCCAACACCACCTTCCCCCCATGACCTCATCCCCCCACCTGTGACACCTCCCCTCTCCCATGCCCTCATCCTCCCCCCCCATGTACTCCCCCCACCTGGTCCTCTTCTCCAGCAACACCCCCTGCCCCTCCCCCCACACCCAGCATGCTCTCCCCCTACCTGTGACACCTCCCCACCCCCCATGCTCTCCCACCCCGCCCTCTGCTCCCCATCCCAGCCGTGCCCCCCTCACCTCGGCCGCCCCCCAGCAGCTGCAGGAGCTGGAAGTCTCGGGCGGGGTCCCTTCCAGGCTGTGTTTCTGAAGGGCGCGCAGCACCACGGCTGGGGTCTTGTCCTGGCTGGTCAGCTGGGGGGCAGCGGGGGCCACAGGATCAGCGTGGGGAGCAGAGACGGGCATGGGGGGGGCGGAGCAGAGCAGGCTCGGGGAGGGGGCAGCACATGCAGGGGTGGGGAGGAGGGCAGAGACGGCGTGGGGCCCAAAGGGGCGGGGCCAGACCCCAGCCCCACCCCCCGCCCAGAGGCAGGACCCCCAGCCCCCCCTCACCAGGATGCTCTTGTAGAGGTTGCCGTGGGCGTTCTCCATGCTGACCCGCATGACGCACGAGTCCGCCCCCTGCTGGTTGTAGAAGGGCGAGCAGGGGCGGCGGGCGAGGGGGGAGGACGGCTCCTCGGGGGGGCAGGTGCTCAATGGCAGCTCCAGCAGGCTCTGTGCCAGGGCAGGGGGAGAAATGGGAGCTGGTGAGCGAGCAGGGATAGAACCCAGGAGTCCGGGCTCCCAGCCCCGCCCTCCCCCCAACTCTAACCACTGCACCCCACTCCCCTCCCAGAGCTGGGGAGAGAACCCAGGAGTCCTGGCTCCCAATCCCCCCTCCCCCTGCTCTAACCCCGGGAGCCCAGCGGGCACTGGCCTTTGCACTGGGACAGCCCAGCCCATCCCCGGCTACCCCCAGTCAGGTCTGAGCCACCCCAGCACATCCCCCCGCCCCGGCACCCCACAATACCTTGCAGAGGGGCCCCCCCATCTCTGGGGAGCAGGGGGCACTGGGCCCCTCATCGGCTTTGCAGCTGCTGCCGGTGCCCGAGGGCGAGATGCTGCCCTTTGCAGAGGACAGCCGGGGGGCAGGGCCTCGGACCCCAGCAGGAGCCTGAGGGGAGACAGGAGTGAATGAGCAAGAAAGGGGAGAAGGGCTGGGGGGGCTCGAAAGGAGAACCTGCCCCCCAGACATCCCTATCCCCCTCCAGATGCCAATTCCACCCCCACAGAGCAAGACGCCCCCCAACGCCCACCTCCTCCCCCGAATACCCACGGACCCCCTGCCCCTCCCCCATCCCTCGACTGAATGTGGGAATTCTGGTAATAGTTTTATGACCACGAGGTGTGCCTCAGTTTCCCCACTGATTCTGCCTGACCAGCCACTAGTGCCGAGGGACTGACCCCCAGAGGAGAGGGGAGTGATGCCTGGCCAAGAGCTGCCCCCTGGCGCCCCCAGGAGCCGAGCAGGATCAACCCCTCTGAACAGGGGATGCAGGATGCTGACGGGAACCCCCATGGGAAACTGAGGCAGGCTGGTCACGGGCAGGAGGGTGACCAGCCCATGGCCCCCATGCCAGGGCCATCCCCACACCTCCCGGGCAGGGCTCCTGGCTCCCCTCGCTCAGGTTTTGGGGGGGGGGCCTGCTCACAGGGAGACGGACGCTTGGACAGACAGACTCCCCCACTGGGATCGTCCCATCCGGCCTTTCGCGGAGCCCAGGCCAGCTCCGGAGCTGCCCGCCCGGCCGTAGCTTGGGGGCTCCCCGCGGCGGGGGCCCCGGGGGGGCCGGGGGCCACTTACGAGCTGAAGCGTTTGCTGAGGCTGTGTTTCACACGGGGTGAGCTGGGGCAGGAGTTGGCTGGGGGCTCGATGAGCCGGGAGACCCGGTAGCTGGGGGGGGAGCGGATTGGGGGGGTTAGTGCGTGTCCGTCCTGCCCCCCCCGCTGCTACTGCGCTCCGTCCGTCATGGAGGGGGACGCTCCAGGCAGCTCCCCAGGTGAAGCCCAACTACCCGCTCCCCCACCTCCCGCTGCCCCCCGGCCTCCCTCCTACCCCCCCTCCCAGCCGCCTCCCCCACCTCTGTACTGCCCCCCAGCCTCCCTCCTGCCCCCCCTCGCTGCCCCCTCCCCGGCCTCCCAGCTGCCCCCCTGCATCTCTCTTCCCCGCTCCCTGCTGCTCCCCGGCCTCCCTCCTGCCCCCTCTCACTGCTGCTCCCCAGACTTCCTCCTGCCCCCCTCACTGCCCCCTCCCTCGCCTCCGTACTGCCCCCACCCCGGCCTCTCTGCTGCCCCCCTGCCTCTCCCTGCCCCGCTCCCTGCTGGCCCCCAGCCTCTCTCCTGTCCCACCCTCCCCGCCCCCTCCCCACCGGCCCCCTTCCGGCCCCTTCCCTGCCCCCCCACTGCACTCCCTGCTCCCTGACCACCTCCCTCCTATCCCCGCCCTGCTCCCCCCGAGACCCCCTCCCCACCCCCCGTGGTACCTCTGCTCCTCGGAGAGCTGGGCGTGGCGCTGAAAGGTGGCCAGCATGGGGGGGTTGGGGTGCAGGGCGTAGCCCCCACACGACGCCTGCAGCTGCCGGATCCGCAGCAGGATCTCTGCCTCCTGGGCCCGGACATGGGGTGAGACTGGGTTCGGGGCTCCCTCTCTCCCAGCTCCCGTCCCCCACTCCGCCCAGCCTCCTGCCCCCCAGCTCCTGTTCCCTACTGCCCCCCAGCCATCCCCCCATCCCCCATCCTCCTCAGCTCCTGTCCGCACCATCTGCCCAGCCTTCCGTTCCCCCCAGCTCCCGTCCCCCCAAGCCTGTGCCCCCCAGCCTCCCATCCATTCCCCGTGCCCCCCAGCACTCGTCCCGCCACTGCCAGCCTCCTGTCCTCCATCCCCCGCACCTCCCATCCCCCCAGCCTCCTGCCCCCCAGCTCCCGGCCGTCATCACCCCCCCAGCCTCTTATCCACCCCTCCAGCTTCCTGTCCCCCATCTCCCCCCCCCCATCTCCCATCCCCTTACCCTCCCCACAGCCTCCCACCAATGAATCAGAGATCCCAGGAGTCCTGACTCCCAGCCCCCCGCCCCTTGACCACTAGACCCCACTCCTCTCTGCTCTCCCGGCCAGCTCCCCCGCCGCCCCCCCCACACACTCACCTTCCTCCTCTTTTCAAAGTTGATGAGCCCACCCTGGGGGGAATCAGAGAGAGAACATGAGGGCGGTTGGGGCCCCGCCAGTGTTCACATTAGGTGGTTACCCCGGGAAGGGGCTGGCACTCGAGGAGGACTGACGAACAATGGGGGTGGGGTGAGATGAGATATGTCCTGGCCCCCGGGGGCAGGATGTGCAGAAGAGCCTCTGGGGGTCTCGGGGGAACAGGCAGCTCGGCCCAAGGGGCCCCTGAGTCGGGCACTGCGGGGGGGGGGCACAGCAATGGTGTGAGCCTGGGGAGACCCCCCCAACCCCCGACTCACCTCCAGGAAATCCGGCAGCGCCGTGTCCAGCATCACCAGATCCGTCAAGAAGGTGCCGAGGTACGGGACCGTGGCCGGGGGGGGCGCCTGGAGGGGGGAGGGTCCGGGTCACCCACCGGCTCTGCCAGCGCCCCTCACTCCCAACCCGCAGCCCCCTGCTAGCCCAGCCCTGGGCTCCCCTCCCCCAGCCCGGGGGAGTCATTCGCTGAGTCGCTTTGCGGGCTCCGTCGGGGGCACCCCGGGCAGCGTCTCCCTGGGCAGAGGCCCAGCGGAAAGAAACCTTTGACGGGCGCCGCCGGTACACGGAGCAAAATCCCACTGCCGGGGGCACGGTGCCCCCCACCCCGCCCCCTGCCCAGCTTCCTGCCCCCCTGCAGCCCGACATCCCCTGGCAAGCCACCCACCTTTCACCAACCCCCCCCGAGCCCCCTACCCTGCTCCCTGGGGCACAGCACCCCACAGCACGGCCCCCGTGCCAGGTACCTGCAGCAGGATTTCCCGGCAGCTCAGGTGGTTCTTGTCATCGGAGAAGATCTGCGAGAGCTTCCGGAAGACGCCCATGGTGTCCCTGGGGGGAACCGAGGCAGAGCTCTCTCCATGCATGCACCCCCGATCCCCATCCCCATCGGCCCCGGCACCCCCGATCCCCGGCCCCACTGCCCCTGGTCCCCGGCCCCATCGATCCCCAGCCCCATCGGCCCCAGCACCTCCAATCCTCAGCCCCCGATCCCCGCCCCCACTCACCCTGGCACCCCTGATCCCCGAACCCATCGGCTCCGACACCTCTGATCCCCGGCCCCATCGGCCCAGGCACCCCCAATCCTCAGCCCCCGATCCCTGCCCCCACCCACCCTGGCACCCCTGATCCCCACCCCCATCTGCCCCAGCACCCCTGATCCTCACCCCCAATCCCCACCCATCTCCGGCACCTCCAATCCTCAACCCCCAATCCCAGCACCCACCAATCCCTGGTCCCTGCATCGTCCTGACACTACCCCCACCCCAGCACCCCAATCCTCTCACCCCCCCAATCCCTTGCCCACCCGCTGAACCCCATCCTGGCAGCCTCCCCAGCATGCCCTGACCCCCGCCCATAGCACCCCCCAGGGTCACCAGGACCCTCTGGACCCCACTCCCCACCGTGAGCCCCAACCCAAGAGCATTGGCTCTTGGGGACAAGTCCCACGCTCTGGAAGGCGGGACTTCCTGGATTAGCCCTGGCCATCCCAGCCGCACCTTTGGGGGACGCTAGTCAGGTTGCATGGAGCCAAACTCACCCCCGAGCTCTCCCGACCAAGCTGAAGGGAGGCAGGCCGTGAGAGCTGGACAGCCCCCGCCCCCTGCGCTTGTCCCCAGCCCCCTCCGTTCAGCCCCCCCGGCTCTCACCGGCTGACAGCAGCCCAGGTCCTCTTGAGCCGGTGCACGGGGCTGGACTGCAGGGCGGAGATCACGGCTCGCAGGGAGGAGAAGTTACGCAGAAAGTAGCAGTGCTGGGCGGGAGGGGAGTCAGTGGGATCCAGCTCCCCCCCCCCCGATCTGCCCCCCAACCCCCCAGGCCGGCACACGTCCAGTTACTACTGGACTCCCTCCCCCAGCCCCTGCTGGCCTGGATTCCCCCCAACCTCCCGTAAGTGCCCCTCACCTTCCCCCGCACCCCACTGGGCCCCCACGGCCCGCCTCCCACCCCCACCCCCTCAGCTGTCCCCTGCCCCCACCTGGGCGATGGCGACCCACTTCTCCAGCAGCCGGGCTCTCTGCGGCGCACGGAGCTGCACGTCACCCAGCACCGAGGCGACGACGCAGCCGGTGACAGCGTTGAACTGGGCCACGGTGGCGCGGACGCTGGGCGCGGCCCCCTCGCCGGCCTTGCGGTCCCGCTGCGACCACACACAGCCCAGGCAGTGGAAGGGCCTCACCTGCATGAACAGCTCCTGGGGAGGGAGGAGAGGGAGCGGGGAAGGGACCGTGCTCTGTGCCCAGGCCCAGCTGGGACCAGAACCCAGGAGTCCTGGCTCCCAGCACCCCCCTGCTCTAACCACTAGACACCACTCCCCTCCCAGAGCTGGGGAGAGAACCCAGGAGTCCTGGTTCCCAGCCCCTCCCTGCTCTAAGCCCTAGACCCCACTCCCCTCCCAGAGCTGGGGAGAGAACCCAGGAGTTCTGCCCCTCGGGGCCCCTGCTCTAACCCCTAGGCTATGCTCTCTTGGGAGCTCTGGCCCCCCTCCCCCAGCCCCCCACTTACTATGTCCATTAGCGTGATCTGCTCGGCCACCTCCTCCACACTGAACGACAGGAGATCAGGGGGCTCCCCGCAGCCCTCTGGCCCCCCCTTGCCCCCCAGCGCCAGCGGACCAGCCCCAGGGGAGTCACAGCCTGCAGGGGAGACAGCGCCGGGCATCAGACCAGCCGGCTGCACAGCGGCCTGCGAGGGGGACAGGCACTGAGGGGTCCCAGCCAAGGGATGGTTGGAGGAGGGCATAAGATGGACAGACAGACGAGGGGCTGCAGCCAGGGGACAGGTGGTGGTGGAAGAGCCAGGAGGGGGACAGGTGCTGGGGGGTTGTAACCAGGGGACAGGCAGAGGTGGGGGTTGTAACCAGGGGACAGCTGGAGCAGGGAGTAACAGGGGCAGGCAGAGGTGTGGGGGAGTGGGAACAGGCCGAGGCAGGGGACAGGCCAAGGCAGGGGTTGTAGCCAGGGGGTGACAGGCAGAGGCAGGGACTGTAGCGAGGGAACAGGTGGAGGCACGGGACAGGCAGAAGTGGGGTTGTAACCAGGGGACAGCTGGAAGTGGGAGTAACAGGGCAGGCAGAGTTGGGGGTAGTGAGAACACGTGGAGGCAGGGAACAGGCAGAGGTGGCGGTTGTAGGCAGGGGGTGACAGGCGGAGGCAAGGACTGTAGCGAGGGAACAGGTGGAGGCACGGGACAGGCCGAGGTGGGGTTGTAGCCAGGTTCAGGCCGAGGCGGGGGTTGTAGCCAGGGGACAGGCGGAGGCAGAGGACAGGCCGAGGCGGGGGTTGTAGCCAGGGGACAGGCGGAGGCAGAGGACAGGCCGAGGCGGGGGTTGTAGCCAGGGGACAGGTGGAGGCAGGGGACAGGCAAGGTGGGGTTGTAGCCAGGTTCAAGCCGAGGCGGGGGTTATAGCCAGGGGACAGGCGGAGGCAGGGGACAGGCGGAGTCGGGGGTTGTAGCCAGGGGACAGGCGGAGTCGGGGGTTGTAGCCAGGGGTTGCGGGGGACAGGCAGAGGCAGGGCTTGTAGTCTGGAATCTCTTACCCTCAGGCTCCACCTGTTCATCTCCTGGCTCCTCCTGGAAGCCCTGCAGTAGCCCTTCGGCCCGCGCACACCCCTCCGAGCCCGGGGCTGCCTGGCGCAGGTAGCCATGGAGCTGGCGCAGGCTGGGGTGCTGGGGGGGCTCCCGGAAATCCTCGGGGTGATCACGCAGCCAGAGCTCCAGCACCTGCAGCACAGCCCTGGGGAGAAGGTGGGGTGGAGAGTCCTGACAAGAGGAGGCCCCTCCCCTCTGGGTCTGGGGGCATCCCTGTAATCCCAGGAGCTGGTCTGAGACCCCCCAACCCAAAGCAGCCCACTTTCCTGGCCCGGGTGGGTGAGGGCCCCCACCACGAGGACCAGACTGCAGGGTTCTCGCCTCCCAGCATGCCCAGAGACCAGCCCCCGGGGCTCACCTGTCAGGGTGGAGGGATCCCAGAACCGCCCCGGGCTCACCTGTCGGGGTTGTGGGATCCTAGTGCTCCCGTCAGGGATGGGGGAATCACAGCACACACACCCCGAGGCTTACCTGTCAGGGGTGGGGGGAGCCGAGTGCTCACCTGCCAGTGTGGGGGGATCCCTGCAACCCCTGGGCTCACCTGTCAGGGTGGGGGGATCCCAGAACCCCGTGGGCTCACCTGTAGGGGTGGGGAGATCCCAGCACCCCCCAGGCTCACCTGTCGGGGTGGGGGGATCCCAGCACACACACCCCCAGCTCACCTGTTGGGGTGGGGGGATCCCAGCACCCCCCCGGGCTCACCTGTCGGGGTGCGGGGATCCCAGCACCGCCCCGGGCTCACCTGTCGGGGTGGGGGGATCCCAGCACACACACACCCAGCTCACCTGTCGGGGCCCAATGGCAGCAGCAGCTCCAGCACGCGGCTGGGAGTGGCGAAGGCGCGGTAGGTGGCCAGGAAGCTGGGGAGGTAGCCAGGGTCGCCCTCTGCGTGGGCGGAGACCAGGCCTCTCACCAGCTGGGGCAAGGTCCCGGCACGCAGCCGGCGCAGCTTGCAGGTGCGGTACTGGACGAAGGGGCAGGGGGGGCCAACTCCAGCCTGCGGGGGGGGGAGCAGGGAGAGAGGGATGGGCAGAGAGAGGGATGGATGGAGTGTGAGAAATAGATTGCATGGAGTGAGAGGGAGGGAGTGAAGGAGATAGATAGATAGATAGATAGATAGATAGATAGATAGATGGGGTGGATGGGGATAGATAGATAGATAGATAGATAGATAGAGAGGGGGTGGGGGGATAGACAGGTATGGAGAGATCGAGACAGAGGGAAATAGAAGGAATAATTACATCACCCCAGCCTCTTTCCCTCATGCAGGATCCCAAAAGGCTCCACTGGCCTGAGATGCAGCCCACTCTTGGGTGGGGCCCAGGGGCTGTTTATACAGGGACCCCGCACCCAGCGCTGAGATGTAGCCACCTCTGGGGTGGAGCACAGGGGCTGTTTATACAGGGACCCCTTGCTTGGCGCTGAGATGCAGCCCCCTCTTGGGTGGGATGTGGGGGGTTGTTTATACAGGGACCCCTAGCCCAGCCCGGAGATGCAGCCACCTCTGGGGTGGAGCACAGGGGCTGTTTATACAGGGACCCCTCACTTGGCGCTGAGATGCAACCCCCTCTTGGGTGGGATGTGGGGGGCTGTTATATAGGGACCCCGCACTCGGCGCTGAGATGCAGCCGCCTCTGGGGTGGAGCACAGGGGCTGTTTATAACCAAGCTGCGCACTCGCTCCCAGAGAAAATGTAGGCGAGAAAATGACCCAGTGTCATGGCCCAGCGCCGCCTGCTGGGCCTCCCACCCGCTGCAGCACCAGGGTTCAGCTCTGGGATCCCCCATGCAGGTGCTGACTGGGTCCAGCCCCACTTGGCATAGGCGAGCTGACAGGCCCCTGGAAGAGCCCCCCTACCAGCGGGCAGGGTCCCCCGTTGGCCGCAGGGTCTGCCCTCACCCGCTGCAGGGTGACGCTGTAGATGGCCCCATCTTCCACCTCTTCACCCCACTGCTGGAGGGGCTCCTGCGGGGGAGAATAGACCCGGCCATGGGCCCAGCCAGCCCCCGACACACACAGAGATGGGAGATGTGGCTGAGGTGCTGGGAATCAGGACTCCTGGATTCTGCCCCAGTTCTGGGAGGACAGTGGGATCTAGTGGTTAGAGCAGGGTGGGGGGCTCGGAGCCAGGACTCCTGGGTTCTCTCCCCGGCTCTGCCACAGATGCGATATGTGATCCTGGGTGAATCCCTTTCACGTCTTGGTGCCTCAGTTTCCCCCGCATATGATACCACCTATCAGAGGAGCCCTGTCCCTGAAACCTGGGGGATGCAAATGCAACTTCTAAAGGTTTCCCCTGGGGGGGGGTGAGGATTAAGGGGTCCCCTCACCTCACCCCCGGTAGAGCCATCAGGCTCAGGTGCTGGCAGCTCTGGGGCTGAAGGACCGTGATGCAGTATCGCTCCCTGCCTGCAGGCAGCCTCCGGCACTCCACCTGACCCCCCACCACCCCCTACAGGCGGGTGATGAATCCACATCCCTACAGAACGGATGGAGAAACTGAGGCACAACGCAGCTTTGGAATAGACTAGAACTCCGGAGTCTGGACTCCCAGCCCCCTGCTGAAGGGGGGAGGAGCAGGGGCCACCCATTGTACAACCCCCCACCCCGCACTGGAGGGGGGGAGAAGCGGGAGTGGCACGAGGGGGGCAGAGTGCTCTGGGGCTCCGGCTGCCCTGAACAACCCCCATCCGCCGCCCCTCATTTCCACCCGCGTCTCCAGGAGCCAGAGCGGAGCCGTCCAACCGGTCCAGCAAGGTCAGCCTCCCCCCGCGCCACAAGGGGCCCTGCTGCCCCTGCCCCCTCCCTCCGCCCTGCCCCCCACCCCAGCTGGTGGGGGCGGCTGCCATCCCAGTGGGCGCAAGTCGCGTTCTCCCCCCTCAGCTCGGGGAGGTGGGGCCGGTGTCCGGCACCCTGATCCCCCTGGGAGGGGCGTGAGGTCTCCAGTCCCCCCGAGTCGCCCGCCCCCCATGTCCGTTCGGTGCCCCGCGTTCGCAGGGAGCTGGAGGGGTCTCAGCCCAGGCCCTAGCAGGGCAAGCGCCCCCCCGGGCACCCATTGCCCCTTACCGCCTCCGGGCAGCCATGTGCCCCCCTTCCCACCGGCCCCTGGGTACCTAACGCCCCCGGGCACCCAGCGGCCCCCCTTTCCACCACCCCCGGGGCACCCAGCGCCTCTTACCCCTCCCGGGCACCAAGCGCCCCTTCCTACCCCCTCGGGCACCCAGCGCCCCCCGCTCAGTCGAGGGACCGACCCCCAGGGCTGATGTCTCTGGCCGGTGCCGGGCGGGGGGTTCGAGTCCCCGGCGCGGCGTTACCATGGGGCGCTCCAGGGCCGGATCGCGGCGTCCGCCCTTGACTCGGCGGCGCCGGGAAGGTCTCTCGGCTGCAGCCCCGGGCGGGAGGGGCTGGGCCACAGGGAGAGGGGAGGCAGCGCAGCCTGGGCACAAGGGGCCCCTCCCCCAAACCAAGGGGGGCGGGAGAGCGACGCAGGGAGCGCCTGGGACATGGAATCCCGGCCCCTGAGACCCAACCACCCCCGTGGGGGAGACGGGGGGCGTGGGGCTGGATGGAGGGGGCTGGGGAGCGGTGCTCTGGGAGTTGCCCGGCCTCTCGCTGCAGCCCTCCAGGGGCTGTGGGGTGCCCAGTGCAGGCTCAGCCCCCTAGAGCGAGAGGGGGGCCAGGAGTGGGGCAGCCAGGGGGACCTGAGAGCTGGGGCCAGCCCAGCCAGGAAGGAGGACAGGGTTAGGGTAAAGTCTAGTAGCTGGAGCGGGGTGGGAGGGGAGCCAGGACTCCTGGGTTCTCTCCCTGGTTGCAGCAGGGGCTGGGGCAGGACACGGGCAGGTCCCCCCCCAGCAGAACTCTCTGGTGCACCTGAAACTCCACTGGTCCACCCCCTCCGACTCCAGGCAGGGGGAGCCGGGTGGGGTAGCAGGGGGCTGTGGGTTGGGACTGAGGGGCACTGGCGGGGCTGTGGGGCAGGGGAATGGGCCCCAGGGGGCGGGGTAGCAGGGGGCTGTGGGTTGGGACTGAGGGGCACCGGCGGGGCTGGGGGTCAGGGGAATGGGACCCAGAAGATTGGGTAGGAGGGGGCTGTGGGTTGGGACTGAGGGTCACTGGCAGGGCTGTGGGGCAGGGGAATGGGACCCAGAGGATTGGGTAGGAGGGGGCTGTGGGTTGGGACTGAGGGTCACTGGCAGGGCTGTGGGGCAGGGGAATGGGACCCAGAGGATTGGCTAGGAGGGGGCTGTGGGTTGGGACTGAGGGTCACTGGCAGGGCTGTGGGGCAGGGGAATGGGACCCAAAGGATTGGGTAGGAGGGGGCTGTGGGTTGGGACTGAGGGGCACCGGCTGGGCTGTGGGGCAGGGGAATGGGCCCCAGAGGATTGGGTAGGAGGGGGCTGTGGTTTGGGACTGAGGGGCACCGATGGGGCTGTAACGTGGCAGGGGGGGTCCAGAGTTGCAATTGACACTGGACAGTTGGGGGGAGCGGCTGAGTTTCTGGTGTTTCGGTGTCCCGGGAGCAGGTGCCCCCCAGGGGTCATAGCTCTGGCAAGCCGGGCTGGGGGGCAGGGAAGTTGCCAGGGCCGAGGTGTGGCAGGAGGGGGCCGTGTCCCCGTGGGCCCCGCACCCCAGTGCCGCTCACTGCCCGGCGGGGGAGCCACTCCCGTGGGCCACTGGCACAGCTGATCCCACTCGCCAGCCTCTCCTGAGGGGCACTGGGATGATTTTGGGGTATGGCAGCTGGAGGGGGATGTCCCATTCCAGCCTGGCTTCCCCTTTCTGTCTGGAGCAGCCCCCGTATGGCACCCCTTGCTGGAGACCCCTCGCCACCCTCTGTGCCCCAATCAGCGCTGCACCGGGGTTGGTATCATGCTGGGCGTAGGACAATCCCTGCCCCCCGGCAGCTGGAGGACGGAGCCTTAGCAACGGCCCCGCTCCCAGGGCCACTCGCCCAGCAGCATGGAGCGGGTGGCAGATCCGCCTCCAAGAGGAGCAGTTACAAGCCCCCCTTTCTGATGAGGGGAAACTGAGGCACGAGATTGCAAAGAGGGTTGGCGGTGGCCGAGTGGGGGTTGGCAGCTAGGAAGGCTGGCTCTCCGGGATCAGAGTTTGGGGCCAGGATGTGGGGGGGACAGAGATTCTGGCTCCTGGGGCTGCAGTGAAGCAGAGCCCAGTGGGGATCAAATCTTTGCCACTCGTGCCCCCCCACCCGCCCCTGGGCCATGCAGGGTCTGCAGCCAAGGGAGGGGGGCTCTTGGTTTCTGCAGCCAGCCCCAGGGCAGCACTAGGGGGCGCTGTGCTGCAGGGAGCAGGGCAGGGGCTCTGCAGGGGATGCCCTCCCTCCCCCCAGTCAGCACTGGCCCCAGGGCAGCGTTAGGGGCCACTGTGCAGTGGGGGGGCTCGGCAGGGGGCGCTCTCCCCCCGCAGTCAGCACTGGCCCCAGAGCGGCGTTAGGGGGCGCTGTGCTGTCAGGGGGCTCGGCAGGGGGTGCTCTCCCCCCGCAGTCAGCACTGGCCCCAGAGCGGTGGTAGGGGGCGCTGTGCTGTGGGGGGGCTCGGCAGGGGGCGCTCTCCCCCCGCAGTCAGCACTGGCCCCAGAGCGGCGTTAGGGGGCGCTGTGCTGTCAGGGGGCTCGGCAGGGGGTGCTCTCCCCCCGCAGTCAGCACTGGCCCCAGGGCAGCGTTAGGGGACGCTGTGCTGTCGGGGGGCTCGGCAGGGGGTGCTCTCCCCCCGCAGTCAGCACTGGCCCCAGGGTGGCGTTAGGGGGCGCTGTGCTGTGGGGGGGGCTCGGCAGGGGGCGCTCTCCCCCCCGCAGTCAGCACTGGCCCCAGGGCAGCGTTAGGGGACGCTGTGCTGTCGGGGGGCTCGGCAGGGGGCGCTCTCCCCCCGCAGTCAGCACTGGCCCAAGGGCGGCGTTAGGGGGTGCTAGTCATGCTGATCGCCCCGTGCCGCATGCTGCCCCTGGGCCTCGCGGGGGAGGGGATGCCCATCACACTGCACCAAACCAGGGGCTGCTCCGCCCAAGTGGCTTTATTGAATCACACACAGCACACGGGGGTCATCGGGGGGGATGCTTGCGGGTCCCAGTGCGGGGGGGGAAGCCGCGAGAGGCAGCAGGGAGCCCGAGAGGCCCAAGCTGCGATTCACCCTCTGCCTGCGGGCGGGGGGGGGGAGGGAGCAGGAGAGGGGGTCGGGGCAGGAGGCTGTTTTCCCCCCTAAGGCGGGGAAGGGGAGGGGCCCAGCCCCAGGGAGCCCCGCTTGCTCCCCGGCCTGAGGGGTCGCCCTGGGGCAGCTCCCCATCCTCCACGACTGGCTTGGGCCCCTGGCCAGGCCCGGGGGCAGCCCTGACCTTCACCCTGCCCCCCCCGCCAAGGGCAGGAGCTACGTGGGGCTGGGGCTGCCGCCCCACTAACCCTGGACCCCCGACCCCCGGCGCTAGAGGTCACCTTGGGTGGTTGCTGGGATCAGGGGCGGGCTGGCAGGGCCTAGGGTCTTTGAGGGGGCGGCTCACAGTCAAGGGCCTGGACTGGAGCCTGCTGTGCCTTTAATACCCTCGCAATGGCCCTGCGGGGGGGGGGGGGGAGGGGGCTGAGCTCTGAGCCCCCCCCGGCTGGCTACAGCTTCCCCTCCTTCTTCCTGGGGCGGTTGCGGCGCTTGGTCTTGGCTTCAATGATCTGCTGGGACTGGCGCTTGAGCGCGGCCCGGGTCACCACGTCGCCCTCGTCCCCGCTGTCTTCCTCGTCTGGGGGCAGAGACGGGGGGCGTGGGCTGGTGGGGGGGGCAGAGCAACCGCTGCCCCCCCACACACCCTGTGCTGCCAGCAGGCCTCGCCCCACACCCTACCAGCTCCCCTCACCCCCACAGTACCACCCCAATTCTCCCCATAGCCCCCCCCCCAGCCCATATCTCACCCCCTGCCACGCGCACCTTTGCCTCTTCCAACCTGGGGGGACCCCCCCCCACACTCACCATAGTACATGTCCTGCTTCTGGGCGACGGGCAGCTTCACCCGGATGTTGGCGCTGGGCAGGCGCCCCTCCAGGTTAGCGTGGAACTGCGAGAGAGGGCAGCGTTAGAGCGGCCGGGGGGCGCCTGGCCCAGCCCCGGGGATGGGGGACGGGGAGGCTGGAGGGGCTGTCAGGGAGGGGGTGAAAAGGGGAGCCCTGCCCCAAGCCCACCTCCTCCTCTGCGATTTTCTGCAGCAACTCCCTCTGGTCCTGGTCGCCCAGCTCGGCCAGCACCTTGAGCAGCTTCTCCTCTGTCTCCGCCAGCAGCTCCAGCACGTAGTCGCCGGCGGCCTCGTCCGGCGGGGCCTCAGCAAAGCGCCCGCTCTTCTGGGGGGATAACAGTGCCCACCGCATGGGGGAAACTGAGGCACGAGTGCGGGCGGGGACTCGCCATAGGTCAGTGTCAGAGCTGGGGATAGGACCCAGGAGTCCTGACCCCCGATCCCAGCACCGTTCATGCCAGCCTGTGACTCACCAACCCCCTCCCTTGTGTTTAGCCCAGGGCGGGGCCAAGGGGCCCCCTGGTGGCGATACCGGCCACTGCAGGGCAAGTACAAACTGCAGGGTCCGTCTGTGTCCGCCAGCCCCTTCCTACCCCCAGCCTGGCCTGGCCCCAGCAGCCTGCAGGGGGTGCTGCGCCAGGGGTCTGCCCTCTTGTTCGCTCACCAGCCGGATGTGCTGAACCTTTCTGGCCAGGTGCTCCACGCCCGCCTTGGCCACCAGCAGCACCCGCGTCACCTTGTCCAGCTGCCCCTTGGCCACGTCGCGCTGCATCTTCTCCTGGCGCAGGTGAGTTCGCAGCTCCTCCAGCAGGCGCTGGGCCCTGGGCAGGGGGCAGGGTGGGCATCAGCGCTGTGGGCACTGCCTACCCCGGGGCAGGGCAGGGACAGAAAACTTCTGCCCTTAGCTCCAGCCAACACAGGGGGAGCTCTTGCTCCCAGCCCCTCCCCCCGCCGCTCTAACCACTGGCCCCCACTCCCCACTCAGAGCTGGGGACAGAACCCAGGAGTCCTGCCACCCAGCACCCCCACTCTCGCTCTAACCATAAGCCCCCACTCCCTGCCCAGAGCTGGGGACAGAACCCAGGAGTCCTGTCACCCAGAACCCCCACCCCCACTCTACCCACTGGCCCCCACTCCCCACCCAGAGCTGGGGATAGAACCCAGGAGTCCTGCCACCCAGAACGCCCACCCCCGCTCTAACCACAAGCCCCCACTCCCCACCCTTACACAAGAGCCCCCCCCCACGTACTGAAGGGCTCTGGGGGGGCCTCCTGCCTCTACACACCAGCAGGGGTGGGGGGGTTTGGCAGCTCACCCCGTCACCCGGGCCTCCCCTGAGTAGGTGAGGGCCTGCAGCTCGGCCTCCAGCGCCTCCTTCTCCTCCCGCAGCTGCACCAGGGCCTCCTCGTTCTGCGTCATCAGCTGCTCTAGCTGCTGGAAGGTCTCTCCTTGGGCCAGGAACCGTCTCACCACCTCCTGCCGGGGGTGCGGGGTGTTAGAGCCCCCCAGGGCCATGGCCAGGCCCCTTACACCCCTCTCTGCCAAAACGCAGCCACCTCCGGGGAGGGTGGAAGTGGGCAGGGGAGCTGGGAGGCAGGACTCCTGGGTTCTCTCCTCCAGCTCTGGGCGGGGAGTGGAGGCTAGTGGTTACTGCAGATGGGGGGGCTGGAAGGCAGGACTCCTGGGTTCTCTCCTCCAGCGGGGTGGAGCGGGGAGGGCACTGCCCATGCTGCATTGTCCCACCAGCGTTCCGAACCCCCGAAGAGAATCAGTGTGTGGGGAGAGACGAGAGCAGCCCGGTGCCCAGGTGGCAGGGACAGCCAGGGGCCTGGCACCCATGGCCACCCGACTGCTCGCTGTCCCAGGCAGGGGGCCGGCGCCCGCGGCTCTTCCCGCTCCGGCTCTGGCCGGGGAAGCCGATAACCAAGATAGCTTGGCTGTCAGCCCGCCGTCGCCATGGCAGTGGCTCCGGGTGAGTGGCGTGGGGCAGGCGTGAAGGAGACCAGCCGGCTGGCACCGACCTGCTTCCCAAGGACCTTGGGAGGTGGCACGTCCCCTCCTCCCTGAGACAGGTAGCTGGGGGGTGGGGCCCCGCTGGCCACAACTCTCCTGGGTTGGGGGGCGATTTCTGAGTGGGGGCGCCCCCACCTGCTGCCGGGGGGAGTTGGTGGGTGACTGGCGGAGGTCGAATGATGGGCAGGTCATTTGGCTGCCATGCGATGGCGACGAGGGGCCATGAGCGACTCGTGGGGGCCTGGGCTGGGGAGAGGTCACGGGACTGGCCAGAGGGCACCCCCTTGCTACCCCTGGATCTACCCCAGCCTCGGGACCAAGACCTATGCCATGGGGGGGCAGGCTGAGGGAGGGGGAGAGGTTAGAGCCAGGACTCCTGGGTTCTGTTCATGGCTCAGGGAGGCAGCAGAGTCTAAAGGTTAGAGCAGGACTCCTGGGATGTATCCTTGGCCCTGAGAGGGGAGCGTACCCTAGTGGTTAGAGCCCGTGGTGGTTTCCGGCTGGGCAGTGCTGGGGACCTGGGGGCGGTGCCGGGGGCAGAGCCCTCCTCAGCCTCTCACCCTGGAGTTGGTGACCCCGGTGGCCGTTTTGATCTTCTCGAAGGTCTCCTCTACCGCCACTGTGCCCAGCAGCTGTCTGGCGCGGAGGATGGTGCCCTTGTTGCGCTGGGCGTTGCTCAGCAGCTCCTCCGTCTGCAGGGGCAGGCGCTCCCGCAGGGCCTGGGGAGAGACGCGGCGCTCAGAGCCCCCCCACCCGGCGCACTCGCCACCCGCAGCCAGGCCTGGGCCAGGTCGCTGCCCCCACCAGGGCCTGGGCTCAAATCCCGCCAGGGGCTGCAGCGGCTTGGCCAGTCGGTGTGAAATAAGCAGGGGTGCAGAGGGGCAGACACCCTGCCCTCCACCGGCTGTGTGTGGGGAATGCTGACCGCGCTCCCCCTGCCACCTACCGGCCACGTGAGGGTGGAGCATGCCAACTGCGCTCCTGCCCCCTCCGCCATGTGGGGGTGCGGCATGCCGGCTGTGTGGGGGGGATGCTGACCGCACTCCCTCTGCCCCACCTGGGGAGTGGAAGTCCCAATTGCTGGCAGTGGTGCCATTAGGCCTGGATGGGTGCAGGGATAGCTCAGTGGTTTGAGCACTGGCCTGCTAAACCCAGGGTTGTGAGTTCAATCCTTGAGGGGGTCATTTAGGGATCTGGGGCAAAAATTGGGGATTGGCCCTGCTTTGAGCAGGGGGTTGGACTAGATGACCTCCTGAGGTCCCTTCCAACCCTGATATTCTATGGGTCTCACGTGAACCCCTATGGGTGGCCCTGGATCCAAGGTAGATGACATCTCCCCCCATCCTCCACTACCCGCAGCCCACAGCTGAGCAGACACCGGGGGGGGAGATATGCCCCAAGGGTGGAGGGCCGGCATGATGCACCGCTTCAGCGCTATGGTGGGAGCAGAGTGGGGACTAGTGGTGAGAGCAGGGGCTGGGAGCCAGGAGTCCTGGGTTCTCTCCCAGCTCTGGGAGGCGAGTGGGGCTAACAGTTATGAGCTGGGGTTGCTCAGCTGGGGAGCTGCTGCTGTCCAGAGTGGGTGCCGCGTATACCCTCCCCCCCGCCCCAGCCTTACCCGTCTCTCCGCCCGCTCATTCTGTGCCCTCCTCTCGTCCGCCTGCTTCTTCAGCTCCGACAGCTTCAGCTCCCGCGTGTACCTCTCCCGGTAGATGCTGTCTTCTTGGAGCTGGAGCTGTTCCTGCACGGGGGGCAGTTAACGCTGGGTCAGCCCCCAGAGGAAAAGCCCGGGTGCGGGGCAAAGGTCAGTCCAGCAGACGCTGCTGGTCACAAGCCCCCGGGTCTGAGCTGGGATGGAGCGAGTGGGTATCGCCCAGGACGGGCCCCCGGGCCTGAGCTGGGACGGAGCGGGTGGGTGAGTACTGTCTCAGATGGGCCCATGGGTCTGACCTGGGATGTGCGGGGTACTGGGCTAGAATGACCCACTGGCCTGAACTGCTGCAGGATGGAGGAATACCCACCTCGATACACCAGGGGTCTGATTCGCCCTGGTGGCCCCCGTCTCACTGGGTGCTGCACTGAGCCTGCGTTTCCCCCAACCCCTGGTGGCCCCCCAATGCTCCATCCCCTCGCAACTCCCCGCCCAGACCCTGGTGCCCCCCCGTCCCCTGCCCAGACCCTGGTGCCCCCCATCTCCTACCCACACCCTCGTGCCCCCCTCCATACCCTGGTGGTATCCCGCGTGGCCTGTGCATCCGTGTTCATCGCTTGCAGGCCATGGAGCTCTTGGTGTAGCCTTAGGATCTCAGCTTCCAGCACGTCCAGCTGGGTCTGCGCCGTCAAGCTCTGCTCCTGGGGGGCAACAGTGTCAGCTCCCCACCCCGCTGTGCTCCCGAGGGCGGGGACGTGCCCAGCTCGGAGCCACCCCCAGGGCGCCTGGACCCAACCCTGCGGGTCTCCGGGGGGACCTCGGCAGGGATCCCACCACTCTGGATCCATGAGCTGGAGGTGGCTGGGGGCGGGGGGCCAGGCCCTGACCCCGGAAGCTCAGGGGGTGGGTGGGATGAAGGGGGAAATTTCTCTGTCCAGTACACACACGGCGGCCCCCACCTGCATGTGAGCTTTGAGCTGGCGGTACAGGCCGGTGACATGCTCTGCCTCCTCCACCTTCAGCCGGGCTTTCTCCAGCTGGTTCTCCAGCCTGCGCAGGGTCTGGGCGGGGAGACGAATGCCACCGAATGAGCCGCCCGCACACAGCGGGCCACTGATCCCCATGGGAGCCAGGCCCAGGGACTCCCCGGCTTTGGATCAGGCTGTGGGGAGCCCCCCCCCTTGCCTCCCCAGATGGCTGAGGCCTTGGCCTGCCTCCCAGGACCCCTGGTCCCCAGAGCGGGCTGAACCGAACCCTCGGATTAGGGCTGTCCGGGACCAGTTGTGCTGCAGACGACACCGGCTCCTACAGCCCCGTCAGGCAGCAGGGCCGGCCAGCTGGGAGGAAGGGAGGAACCGGCGCCAAAGTGGCTGGTCTGTGTCACAGGTTTATGAGTTTGCTACAGCTGCCCTGCTCAGAGCTCAGACCGGAGAGCTGCCTATCCACTAGGCCATGCTTCCTCCCCGGTATAACACAAGAGACATCAGGGGGAGGGAGACAAGGGGAGCCCAAGGACAAAGGGAGAGGTTAGCGGTCAGCAGGATGGGCAGTGCCCAAGGGCAGAAGCTTCCCAGCCAAAAAAGTGGCCAATGGTTTGTGACTCCCCCAGGCTGATCTGCCTCCACACCCAATGGGGCAGCAGCTGGTGTTCCAAACCCTCCCCACCCTCCTTGTCCCCACACTCGGAGCATTAGCCAGGCCAGAGATACCGTAATACACCTTCTATTAGTGTACAGAGCCTGGCACAAAGGGTCCCGGGGCCAAGGCCTGGGTCCTGGGCACTATCGTAATACACCTAGTAAATCACATTCAGCACAGAAGTGAACCTTCCCCTCCAGCTAACGCCGAAAGGGTGAGTGCTGTGCTGGGGTCAGTGCAAGCCTCCTCACCCCCCACCCGCCCCCCGAAACTCCCGCTCACCTTGGCTGCCTCCACATTCCCTTCCTCCACCTCCTGGAAGCCCCGGGCCTCCCGCACCTTGGAGTCGTACTGCAGCTGCAGCTCCTCCAGCCTCCGCTTCCTCACCTCCACCTGGTGCTTCAGGTCGTTCAGCCGGTTGATCTTCTCGCAGAGGCGGTGGTTGATGAACTCGATGGCGCCCTCGGGAGGAGAGAGGAGGGAAAGGGCAAATCGTACAGGGCGGGGTGTTTTCCAGGCAGCGTCTCAACTCCCATTGAAATCACCCCACAATACGTCGCCCTCAGCTTGAATCAGACCTTCCCTGGGATCCCCGCCCCCAAACCCCATGGTTGGTTTCATACCAACAGGAAACAGAACTGACCCTTTCGGGCCCTGATCCTGCACAATGTTCAGCGTGGGATCAGAGTTACCCACCCTCAATCCCAACCCACAGCCCCCTGCTATCCCAGCCCTGCCCCCCCAGATCTTCTAGTGCCCCTCAATCCTGACCCACAGCCCCCTGATATCCCAGCTCTGCCAGTGCCCCCAGTCCCGACCCACAGCCCCCTGCCCTGGGCTGCCCACACCTCTGCAGATGCCCCTGATTTCTCTCTTTTTCCCTCCTAGAAATGCAGGCCTGGCGACCGTTCATCCGTAGCCTTGACCAGCTGGCCTGGCACACAGCACGGCGCAAAAACCCACACACCTCTCCACTTTTATTTTTCAGCGAGGCCTTTTCGGCAGCCCGGTCCCGGAACACCTCTTTTATGATTTGTTCCTCTCCCTGCAGAAAGAGACGGCTGCTGTCACCCTAAGAGCTCCTCGGGCCAGGTGACACCTCCAGTCCCGGCACATTGATCTGCGGAACAGACGTCCCGATTCCTGGACACGCCTGCCCCCACCGTCCCTCGGTCCAGTGACAAGCAGACAAGGTGGGTGGAAATGAGCTTTCACTGTTTGTATTGTGGTAGCAGCCTGGCGACACAGTCATAAGCCAGGGCCCCATTGGGCTGAGCACTGTACCGTATATTAGGTGTATTATGGTAGCACTTAGGAACCCAAGGCATGGGCCAGGACCCCATTGTGGTAGGTGCTGTACATTATTTATTAGGTGTATTATGGTAGCACCAAGGCACCCAAGGCATGGGCCAGGACCCCATTGTGCTAAATGCTGTACATTATTTATTAGGAGTATTACAGTAGCACCTAGACACCCAAGGCACGGGCCAGGACCCCACTGTGTTATTTATTAGGTGTATTATGGTAGCATTTAGGAGCCCCGGCCATGGCACAGGACCCGGTTGTGCCAGGCGCTGTACAGGCACAGAACACAAAGCCAATCCCGGCCCGGGAGAGCTTATCTAGGTCACTGGGAGAGGGTTCAGAGAAGAGCCAGGAGAACGATTAAAGGCCCGGTAGCCACAGGCCCAAGGAGCAGCATCGGGTCAGTTTCCCAAAGCGACGGTTAAGGGGTGGCGTGATCACGATTTCGAAGTGCCGGCGTGGGGACCAGCAAGACGATCAGAGGAGCTCCCCAGTCCACCAGCCAAAGCCCTAACAAGAGCTGCAGCTAGACCAGTTCAGACTGGAAATAAGTAGCTCATTTTTAACCCCAGGGGAGCAATTCGCCAGGGCCTGCGGGGACTCTCCCTCCCCGCCCGTTTTAAAGTCAAGGCTGGCTCTTTTCTCTAGCTCCAACAGGAGATCATTCAGGGCAGTTCTGCAGCCGGCGTTCTTCACAGCTCAGCCTAGACGATCACCGTCGTCCCTCCTGGCCCTGGAATCGAGGGCGCTATTCGGCACGCCAGGAGACGGCCGGTGAGAGCGCCAGGCAGCGAGACGGTGCCGGCCAGCGGGCTCAGCTCACCGGCTGCTAGATCGCAGTGGGAACACTTTGGTCCAGGAGGCAGATCTCAGGCACATCCTGCTGAAGCAGATATTTGGTTTCTCCTTTGTCACCCACATCCTGGTGTGGAGAGAGAAGGGGGGGCTGCTACCAACCCTGCTCTGGAAAATCCTCCACAACACGTAGGCGGCCGGTGAGCTACACCCACAGCCCATCATGCTGACCAACGCTGCCAGTTTGCTTAAGTCTCCCCACCTGCCTGTCGCCACCTTCCATCTCCTGTCTTGTACTTAGATTGGAAGCTCTTCGGGGCAGGGATGGTCTCTTTGTTCTGTGATCATGCAGCACCTGGCACAACGGGGTCCTGGGCCATGGCTGGGGTGCCTTGGTGTTACTGTAATACACCTAATAAATAATGTACAGTGCCTGGCACAACAGGGTCCTGGACCAAGGCTGGGGCCCCTAGGCGCTACCGTAATACACCTAATAATGTACAGTACCTGATACACCCTCCACCTTCACACATATTCCCCATCTGCACACCCCTATACACTCCCCTGCACCCTCCTACACCCCACCCCCATAGACCCTCACATCCCCCCACACCCCAAAAATAACCCCCACCTACCCCCATAGACCCACACGCTCACCCCCCCACCCATCCCCCAGACCCTCACGCTCACATCTCCCAAGCACACCCCCAAAATAACACCCCACCCACCCCCACAGACACTCACCCCCACTTATACCCCCCACACCCTCATGCTCACACCCCTACATATAACCCAACCTGCATACACACACCCGCAGGACCCCATGTCTTCCGCACCTGCGCACCCTAATACGCTCTGCCACACCCTCACAAACCTCCCGCCCACCCAGCCCCATACACCTCCCAACCCCACAGAAATGCCTCAACACTGGACCACAACAAGAGCTGAAAGAAGTTTCTGAGTGGGGGGCTGCTGCTCTCCAGCTCACGGGCAACCAAAGCACACCCTGAAGGGAGCAGGGCCACACACTCGTGCCACAGGCTCTGAGCGCCCTGCCAGCCCCGGGGACTGCTCACCGCCAGGATGGCTGCCAGCTTCTTGTGCAGCTTTTTGTTCTCCTGCCGCAGCCACACAATGGATTCCCTGTTCTTCTTGATGGTCCACTGGGAGCTCTCGTAGAAAGCTTTCCGGTCGCCCTCTACCAAGGGGGCAAAACAGCCCCACGTGGGGGAGTTACCAACAAGTACAGGCAGCTGGGCCACTCCCTGTCAGCCCCTCGGCTCGCCTAATCAAAGCAAGGGCTAGCATGGCCAGGACTTGGATGGGACACCTCTGAGATGCTCTCCCAAAGAACCACCAAAGAACCCTGTGCCACCAAAGAACCCTGGTCCCTAGGGGCACTTAGCAGCCAGATGTTCTGCAGTTGAGCTAGAGAAAGGCAACCCAATAGGAAGGCCCCTCTGAATGCCTCCTTGCCTTGTTTAGGTCACTTGCTCTGAGACCTGGGGTACATCCACAGGAAATACAGGGCCCATCTAGCTCACCACCCTGACTCTGAAAGCAGACAGCTTCAGCGGAAGGCACAAGAAACCCTCTGCAATAGCAGATGGGAGCTAGTGTGCCCCCCAGAGGTCCCATCTGGTCTCTAATAGCTCAAGACTGGCCGAAGCATTGGGTTTTATCCCTTCCAATGCTCTTTGATAGCATGAACTGTTCTAACTCTGGATCTTGTTATCCATAGCTAAAGCCCTGCCAAATTCTCGGCCATGACAAATGCATCCCGGACCATGAAATCTGGTCTTTTGTGTGCTTCTACCCTATACTACACAGATTTCATGGGGGAGACCAGCGTTTCTCACATTGGGGGTCCTGCCCCAAAAGGGAGTTGCAGGGGGGTCACAAGGTTTGCCTTCAGAGCTGGGCAGCCAGAGAGCAGCAGCTGTTGGCCGGGCACCCAGCTCTGAAGGCAGCACCCCGCCAGCTGCAGTGCAGAAGTAAGGGTGGCAGTACTGCAACTCCCCTCTAATAACCTTGCAACCCCCCAGAATTCCTTTTTGGGTCAGGACCCCTACTATTACTGTACAACACCATGAAATTTCAGATTACGGAAATCGTGAAATTGACTATTTTTAAAATCCTATGACTGTGAAATTGACCAAAATGGACAGCGAACTTGGTAGGACCCTATCCATAGCCAGTCCTTCTTCCAATCCTGCTGTTCTCCACCTCAGCACCATCCAGTGGCAGGGAGTTCCAGAGTCTAAAGGCTGTGTGGGTAAAGCACCTCTGCTCTCCTCGCCGCCCCTATCTACTCCTAGGGGATGGAGCACTGGACTGGGACTCAGGATACCTGGATTCTATTCCCAACTCTGCAACTGGCCTGCTGGGCAACCTCGCATAAACCATTTCCCTGCTCTGTGTCTCAGTTTCCCCTTCTGTAAAATGGGGATAATAGTACTAGCCGCCTTGGTAAATCGCTTTGAGATCTACGGACGAGAAGCGCTATATAAGAGTGAGGGATTATTCTTCCTCATCATCCCCAGTTTGGGGCTGGATTTTGCTGTGTAGGAAGCTGTTGCTGGAGGGAAGAATTTAACCCCCTCCACCCCACTCTGGGTTAACAGCACGCTGGGGGCAGCTTGAGTTGGGAAGGAAGCACTGATGCAGATGGAGAGCCACACGTGGGGACCTCTCCCCCTTCTGAATGCTGACCTCCGCCCCCCTCTCCTGCCCACCTCCAGGGCAAGCACCCCCACCCCACCGGGTGCGAAACAGCTACGTACCTAGGAGCTGTATCTTATTCTGCAGCTCTGAGATCTGCTCGTGGACTGGGGGCTTCACCCCGGCAGGGTCCAGCGTTGCAGGCATGGTGGCAGCAGCCCCCTGGCACTAGCGAGGTGCTGGAGAGCAGGGTGGCGAGGCACAGAGGCACGCCAGAGCTCTCAGGGGAGCACCCTGGGCACGGAGAGGGGGCACCCTAGGGCAGATGGGGGCACCCTGGGTACAGAGAGGGGGCACCCTGGGCACGGAGAGGGGGCACCCAGGGGAACATGGGGGGCACTTTGGGGAAGATGGGGGGCACAATGGGGGGCACCCTAGGGCAGGAGAGGGGGCACCTAGGGGAAGATGGGGGGTACCCTAGGGAAGAAGAGGGGGCACCCCTGGGGAAGAAGAGGGGGGCACCCTGGACTGGAGAAGGGGCACCCAGGGGAAGATGGGGGGTACCTGGGGAAGAAGAGGGGGCACCCTGGGGCAGGAGAGGGGGCACCCCAGGGAAGATGGGGGGCACGATGGGGGGCAAACTAGGGCAGATGGGGGGCACCCCGGGGAGGGGAGGTAGCACCCCAGCGGGTGGCTCCACTCCCCTCAGTGCCCGAGCTTCCCCCGCCCGGCAGCCGCCTCTGCGCCCCTCCAAGGCCCCGCTCCCCATTCAACATCCTCCGCCCAGCTCACCATGGCAACCAACGCTGACACAAAGCCTCCCATTGGCCGCCGGGGCGCGGGTGCGGCGGGGCATGATGGGAAGAAGGTCACCGGCCTTTGACCCACTGTTTGGGAGCTTGGTAACCGTGCTGCCCCACTCCGCCGTCGTCCAGTGGAGGAGGGGGAGACTGGGAGACATCCTCTTCTCCCCCTCCAGCTTCCTCTCCCCCGGCCCCCCTTGCTATTATTGGCCGGGAGACTTCCGCCACATTCAAGGTGGCCGCCAAAGGGAGGCGCAGTCCGTATCATCGTGGTTAGAAGATGGCGGGAGGCTCAAGTACTTCCGCCACATCCAAGATGGCGGTTTGCCATTGGGCCGGGGGCGACCAATGCCACTCTCAAAATGGCGGCCTGAACACGACGTTTCCTTTGTCTCTCCCGCCTCCATCCTTTTGTGGGCGACCGAGCGGATGTGAGCCGCCGCTGACTTCCGGTTTCTCTGGCGTGGACCCTGGACCCTTCTCCGCGGGGATTCCGCCCCTTCCTCGGGTACCGGGGGGCTGGGTCTGTAGGGGCCTCGGCGGGGGGAGGGGCTGGCCTATGTCTATAGGGGCCCGGGGCGGGGGGGTGAGTTCCGTTTTATAGGGGCCTCCATGGGAGGGGGGAGCTGGGTCTATAGGGGCCTCCGCGGGGGAGGGGGTCTATGTCTATAGGGGCCCTGAGGGGGGGTGAGTTCCGTTCTATGGGGGCCTCCATGGGGGAGAGGCGGGAGCTGGGTCTGTAGGGGCCTCAGCGGGGGAGGGGGCCTATGTCTATAGGGGCCTCTGGGGGATGGATGGGGCTGGGCTGCATCTCTGGGGCCGCAGTGAGGGGCGGGATCTATAGGGGCCCTGATGGGGGCGTGAGCTCAGTTCTATAGAGGCCTCCCTGGGTGAGAGACAGGCGCGGGGAATATGGGGCCTCAGCGGGGGTGGGGCTGGCTCCATAGCGGACTGGGCCCCTCAGTGGGGAAGGAGCTGGGGAGCATTGGGCTGGCCAGGGGCAGGTTCCTACAGGGGCCTGTATAGGATTTGAGCCCCCCCCCCCCCCCCCCGGCAATGGTGCAGAGGAAACAACTCGCTTCGCTGGCTCCCTTTTCGTCCTTCCCCACCAGGATCTGCTGCCTCTGCCTGTGGATCATGCTGCTGCCCCTGCTGCTGCCCGTACTGAGCGCCCTGGCCTCTGCCGTGGAGGTGAAGCGACCCCGAGGTGTCTCTTTGACCAGTAAGTTACCAGGAGTTGTCACACAGTCCCAGACTGAACTGGGTCCCTGGCCCTTTAAAGAGTGCTTGGGGGCATGGCTAGCTAGAGGAAATGCCCCTTTGTCGTCTTGCTGCAGAGTTAGTTCCCCTTTATGTCGGCAGAGCGCTGCATCACCCCATGCACCTCCACCATTGGCTAGAGGCTGTCAGAGTTTCATGGCCATTCCATAATCCTCCTCCAAGGTAGGGCAGTATATTTAACTAGATGGGGAAACTGAGGAACAGAGCAGGAGTGTGCTTACCCCCAAGGTCATTCTGGGAAATCAGGGTCAGAGCCAGGGCTAGAGTCCACGAGTCCTGAATTATCACCCCCTGCTTTAATCACTAGACCGCAGGCCCCTTCCAGAGCTGGGAATAGAACCCAGGAGTCCTGACTCCCAGCCCGCTTGCTCTAACCACTCCCTTCCCAGATCCCAGAAGCAGGGCTTTGGAGATGTGCTCCGGCTCCGCTCCAGCTCCAGGCAAAAACCTGCAGCTCCACGGCTCTGGAGCTGCTCCGCACTCCAGCTCCGGGCTCCGCTCCAAAGCCCCGCTCAGAAGAGAACCTGGGGTACTGACTCCCAGTCCCCCTGCTCTAGCTACTAGCCCACAGCTCCACCTGTGAGGCCTGGGGTACAGCCGCCTGGGGTACGGCAGTTGCCTCCTATTTGGCAAGCGAGGGTGGCAGAGTAAAAGCCCTGCAACCTGTTCGTTAAAATCGAGGCTTTCTTAATGAGCCACTCCTCCTCTCTTGATTGCGGGGTCAGTGATGGCTGGTCTGATGGGTGGTAGCTTGTCCTAGTACTTGGAGCCCTGGGCCTGGAGCCAAGAAGCAACCCTGAGCCAAGTGCCGAGCCTCGAAGAGCCCTGGTTGGTTGCCACCTGGGCAGTGTGGCTGGAAAGCTGGCCTAGTGGTCGTTGCTCCTTCAGGCCTATTGGGTGGGGTCTGGAGGGAGCACAGGTGCCGAGAGGGAGGGGTTGGGGGTGAATCTCCACATATCCCCCCTTCCCTGTCACGTCTCCGGTTCTCTCCCTCCCAGACCATCACTTCTACGAGGAATCGAAGCCGTTCACCTGCCTGGACGGGTCCTCGACCATCGCCTTCGACTGGGTCAATGATGATTACTGCGACTGTCAGGACGGCTCGGACGAGCCAGGTGGGTGACGGGCCGGAGAGCCCCCTGCCAATAAGGCAGCAGCGTTGGCATGGGGCTGTGCCCGCCAAGGCAGGTCCTGCTTGAAAGAGCAGGAAGCACATGTGGAGAGTGGCAGGGGAGGACATGAGGCAGCTGGTCAGGGCATGATGGGAGGCACAAAGCAGGGAGGAGGGGAGGGGACGGGACTGAGGGGTTGTCGTTCGCTCCCCTCAAGCTCAAGTGTGGCTCAGCACGTCTCATCTAGTCAATTCCCTGCCGTCGCGGGGTCGTCGGTGGCACCTTGGTCCCTCCTGATCTCTGCCCGTGGCACTTAGCTTCCAGAGGTCTGAAATACGTGGGTGGGACTGAAATCACGGCTGGTCCTGGGAGACCGTCTCCGGCCAGGAGGACAGGCCAAGTGATCCCTTCTGGCGTTCAGCGCTCGGAAATAAGCCTCGCGTTGCTGTGTTTTCGCTGCCTCGGCTCTCGGGGGCCGCACTAAGCGCACCCCATGGCTGAGCCACATGGTGGGTGCTTTCCCGGGGAATTGGAGGAGAATCTGCCTGGGGGGGTGGGAAGGCGTTGGAGGCCTGTCAGCCCCCTGCAGCTGGAGCGCTAGCCATGGCGGCGGGAGGTGTAGACGGGACTTGGGCTATGTCTGCTGTGAAGCCGAGCCCTGAGGGCAAGGAGCCTGGGCAGCTGCCCGCTGCAGGTCTGTGCTCTGCCAACCAACAGGGCTCGTGTGTGTCTTTCAGGGACCTCGGCTTGCCCTAACGGCCGATTTCACTGCACCAACGCTGGCTACCGGCCGCAGTACATCCCCTCCTCCCGCGTCAATGACGGCGTCTGCGGTAAGCTGGGCCCCTGCTGCTCGGGAGCCGGGGGGGTTGCTCTGCCTGAGAGTGCCTCGGGGCGCAGGGTGGGGCCCTGACGGCCGGTGTTGTCTCGCTTTCAGATTGCTGCGATGCCACGGATGAGTACAACAGCGGCTTTGTGTGCGAGAACACCTGCAAGTAAGAGCAGCCCCCGGGATGGGGATCAGACTCATCTAGGGGGACTGGATGGCTCGGGGGACATGGGGCCTTTCCCCTCTAGGGGGCACGAGCGCCAATCTGGCCCCAGGGCAGGAGGCGGGGAATGGGACACCCTGTAGGGGGCACCAGCTCTGACCTGGCCCCAGGGCGGGGAAGTGGCTGGCTCAGGGACAGGGGGCGGGACACGGGACCTTTCCCCTCGAGGACTCTGCTTCCCGTTGAGTTGCTCCCCTGTGTTTAGCGCCGTGTCCAGGGGGGTTCAGTCCAGTACCCAGCACGTGGATGTCGCCTCACGGAAATCGCTGTCCGAGCTGGCACCCCCCATCTCAGCAAAGCAGCCACGGGTCAGTGGGGCCCGGGGGTGGGTGGCCCACCCGGGGTGACTCCTCCAACCCAGGGCTGAGCTGCTTCGTGCTGCGGGGTGGGGGAGCGGGAGCAGGGAACTTGGCTGTTTACCCCATCAGCTCCTGGGGGAAGCTTAAACTTCAGCGCCTATCGCTGGCAGTAAAATTGACCGGGGAAGGCTCGTCCCTGCTCGGCTGGCCCGTCCCTGCGCCAGCCCAGTAGCCAGCTGCCGCCTGAAGCGTCCTGCCTCTGCTGCACCTGCTAACACAGCCCGTGATCACGTGGTGCCCCGCTCTAGGGGCCGCACCCATACAGGTGTGAGTCTAACAGCCCCGGGGTGTCTCCCTCCGGCAGGAGAGCTCCTGCCCTTAGATCCAGCGGTCCCAGACTCAGTGGTGCCGCTGGCTGATCCGGGGGCCTCTCTCCTCCCCTCCACCCCGTGCAGAGAGATGGGCCGGAAGGAGCGGGAGGCATTGGCGCAGATGGCAGAAGTGGCCAGGGAAGGCTTCCAGCTCAAGCAGGTGCTGATTGAAGAAGCGAGCAAGGGCAGGGAAGACAAACAGGTGAGGAGACTGGGGAGCTGGGGGCCGGGTCTGGTGAGCCCAGCCGGGCCATGGGCATGGAGCATGCCAGGGGCCCAGCTGCTGAGGAGGGAGCTCAGAGCAGCATCGGGTACGCATCGGTGCCGCTTGCTTGGGTCCACTGACGCCGCAGACAGGGTGTGAGGGTAGCGTGGGCGGGCAGCCCCATGCCAGTGTAATCTGTGAACGCACCACGGACTGGGTTCCTAGTCTGGCTCTGCAGCATAGCCCAGGGGAGAGGAGGCTGGCTGGTTCTGCTCCCAGCTGCGGGAGGTTTCGATCCGGGAAGGGGATGGACGGGGGCTCAGGAGTTCTGGGTTCAGTTCCTAGCTCAGCCGCTCAGCTGCTGGGTGACCTTGGGCAAGTCGCTGCATCCCCCGCACCCCCGTGCCTCAGTCCCCTGCGTGTGGAACAGAGATGATCCCTGCAACGGGTGGCGAGGGTAAATCCGGGGGGGAGTGGGGAGCTGGGCAGGGGCCGCTGCTTGGTGACTGCTGAGTGTGGGAGGCCCAGCCTGCTCTCTGACCCCCCCCAACCACGCTGAGCCGCGGGGGGGGGGGGGGCGCGCGGGGCCGGCCTGCTCCCTGACCCCCTCTCCCTCCCTACACTGAGTGGGAGAGGCCAACCTGCTCCCTAACACCCCCCACCTGCCCCCTGCGCAGAGGACACTGGCTGAGTTACAGGAGGGGAAGAAGTCTCTGGAGGAGCAAGTGGAGACGCTGAAATCGGGGAAGGAGGCAGCAGAGAAGCCAGAAAAGGAAGCCAAGGAGATTCACCAAAAGAAGTGGGAGGGTGAGGGCAGTGCCTGCTCTATGGGGCTCTGGGGGAGGGGGAGGACTCTGGGGCAGGGGGAGGGCAGTGCCTGCTCCGTGGGGCTCTGGGGCAGGGGGAGGACTCTGGGGCAGGGGGAGGGCAGTGCCTGCTCTGTGGGGCTCTGGGGCAGGGGGAGGGCAGTGCCTGCTCTGTGGGGCTCTGGGGCAGGGGGAGGGCAGTGCCTGCTCCGTGGGGCTCTGGGGCAGGGAGAGGGTGCCCGGCTGGCTCTGTGGGGCTGGGAGCATTGCTGTGAAAGAGGCAGCGTGGCCCAGTGGGCAGAGCACCAGGGCAGGAGTCGGGCTCCCCTTTCCCAGGGGAGTGCAGCAGATGGGTTAGATCAGGGAACAGGGCACCAGGCCCCCGGGTCTGTGCCTTTCTCCAGGAGAGGAGCAGGGTCTGGTGGGGAGATGGGGTGGGGGGATTCGGAAGCCGGTGGGGGGCTTTGCAGGCTCCGGCTCATTCAGAGCCGTCACTTTGTCCCTCTCGCAGGGATTCCAGCCTTCTGGGCTGGGCTCGCTGGCTGTTAGCAAACCCCAGCTCCAGGCTCTTCCCAGCAGGGGCCACGCGGCTGAGCCCTGGGCTGGGGCTCGGAGGATCCGGGTTCCAATCTCAGCTCCGACAGCGACTTGGGCAAGTCACTGGATCCCTCAGGGCCGCAGCTCCCTGACATCAGTGCGGTGCCCAGTGTGACGGGGGCGGGGGAGGCTGGGCAGGGGGCGCCGGGCTCTAACCGGAGCTCTGTGGCTGGTCCCACACAGAACAGAAGGCGGCCGAGAAGGCGGCGCGGGACCAGGCCCGAGCCAGCGAAGCCTTCCAGGACCTGGACAATGACGGGGACGGCCTGTGAGTCCCTGGGGCTTGCTGGGGGGGGTGGATCCCAGTAGACAAAGGGACGTCTGCGCAGCGCCCCCTGCCTGTGTGTGTTGAGCCCCCCCTTGTCCCCGGTGCAACCCCTGGCCAGCCAGGACGGGCCCCCAGCAGTGTGTGCGCTCCTTGCTGTGTAGCCCAGAGCTCCGGGGGGCGTTGGGGTCCAGCAGCGCCCTCAGTAGGGACTGGTCTGGCTGGTGCCTTTGCCCCTCACAGAAGTGGGTGAGGCTGAGACCAGACCCCTCTGCCTGTCTCTGCAGATGCCTTCGGACTCTGCCTTCGATCCCTGCTGCTATCTGCCCCAGCCCCTCCCCTCCGCCAGTCTCCCTCTGGGCCAGCACAAGAGCCCCTGTGGTGCTGGGATAACCTGCCCCAGGGAAAGATCCCCCCTGCCCCGGCAGAGCTCGCCCCATGCCTGGGGAGCTCAGTTCAGCCAGGCAGCCGGGGGCTCGTTGCTGATGGAACGACAGGCCAGCGCTGAATTACAGCCTCCGAGCACTTGGAGAGGTGGGGGGAGCCGGCTGCACTGAGCACCCGGGGAGGGGTGCAGGTCAGAGGTGACCCATCTGCGTGGGTCGGTGAGGTGCCAGCTAAGATGGGGAGGACACTCCTGCCCACCCCCAGTTTGTTTCAAAGTCACAAAGGAAATTGGCAGATGGGCATGTGCGGCAGGCTCCTCTCCAGCTGCTTGGCCGCTCGCCAGTCGGAGGCATTCAGACCCCACACCTGCCGTCCGCATAGGGGGCACCAGCTCACGCATCCTGTCTGGTCTTTCCCCTCCCCCTTCTCCTGCCTGCAGGGTGTCGGTGGCTGAGCTCCAGACCCACGCGGAGCTGGATGTGGATGGAGACGGGACCCTCTCAGAAACGGAAGCCCAGGTATGGAGGGGGCGGCGTTCCCAGGACGGCGGTGCAGTGATGTGCCAAACAGTTCTTAGAACATCTCACATTAACACTCCAAGTGGGGTCATCCTCCATTCACCAACAGGGAAACTGAGGTAGGAAAGGGCCTTGACCAAGTTTGCAGAGTCAGTGGCATGACGCTGCATACTCACAGAGCTGGGCAAAGAGCCCAGGAGTCCTCAATCCCAGCCCCGCCCCCTACTGTAACCACTGACCTCACTCCCCTCCCAGAGCTGCCAATAGAACCCAGGAGTCCTGACTCCCAGCCCCCCTGCTCTAACCAACTAGACCCCACTCCCCTCAGCATGGAATCCCGTGCTCGGATTCGTAAACTCTACCCAGGGATGGTTTCACCTCGCACTGAAATGCAGCCACCTCTGGGGTGGGAAGCAGCCACGGCTTAACAGCTTCCACTACCCTCATGTAACAGGGCTACGTTTCCCTTTCCCACAAAGCCCCCCCACCCCATTTGCAATTAAATCCCACCTACCAAGGTGGTGTCTGATCCTGTTACAAAGGCCGAGCTCCACCCAGCTCGCGGAAACCCTCCCGCGCTTGGGCTGCTGTGTTCGCTTCTGTGGCCGCAATGAAACCTGCAGAAATTCAGCTCGGTCCCTCCTGGCCCCCAACCCACCAAACCCCAATTCTAAAGCCCCCCAGGGACCTGAACGGCTCCCAGCCACCAACGTCCGTTCCCCCTGTTCTCCAGCAGGTGGCAGTAGTGGCTCACAGGCAGGCTGTGGGTGTCCAATACTGAGTGTGTTTTGGGGAGGGGGGGAGATTCCCCCCATCAGCCCTGTTTTCTCTGAGGACTGAGGAGCTTCCTCTCCCCCCAGGTGCTCTGGGTCGCCGGTTGGAATCTGGCCTCGGCCCAGAACCACCGGGGAGCGTTCGCTGGTTTGGACTGGCTGCCCGAGTAGACAGGCCAGAAAACCACTGGTAGCCTGAGCAGAATCCCGTTCTCCTGGGGGCTGCCAGCGCAGCCCGAATTTCGGCAGGAGCCTTGTCGGGCTGCCCCACCCAGCCCGGCCCGGCACCCCATGCCCCCGGCTCTGCCAGCATGCCGGCGATCTTGCAGGCTCAGCACCGGATCACCAGCACCATGGTGCAGCCCATACCCGCCGCGGGAGGGGCTTGTTGCCAGGAGGGCGTGGCATTCCCTGGCGTGGCCAATGTCCTCTCTAGATGACGGGCGCGGGGGAAGGTCTGCATGGCACCTTGCTGGGATGCATCAGTCCAGGCTCTCCCCCCCCCCCCCCCCCCGGATGGGATCTCGCCCCTCGAAATCGGCTCATGCAGGAGGATAGGAACTGTCGGGCCAGGGAGCAATCTATGGGGCGCATTACAGTAGCAGTTAGAGGCTACAGCTGAGATCTGGGGGCTGCTGGCGTGCCAGGCGCTGCACAGACTGCCCCACTCCCTACACCGAGCTCTGGGGGGCCCTCCATTGAGTCGACTGCAGCACAGATCTGAGAGACCCCAATGAGCGGGGCACAGCACAGACCCCTAGGGAGAGACAGACCCTGCTCAACAGGGTAGGGAAAAGGAAGGATGGTTGTCCCCACTTTAGAGGTGGGGAAATCGAGGCACAGAGAGATTCAGAAGTCAGCCAGGGAGACAGTGGCTGAGCCCGGAGTCCCAGCTGGGTGCTTTAACCACTAGCCCAGCCTGCCTCTCTGCTAGCCCTGGCTCTGCTCAGCTGCTGCAAAGGAAGAACCCCTGCAGGAGACTATGCTGGGTTAACTCTCTCCTGGGGGGGGCGGCTGCCTCCCAGACCTGCCACCTAGAGATCAGCTCCTGGGTGGGAGTCGGGGCCTGCGTAGCCCCTTCCACACTGATCCAGGCAAGTCTCTAACCCTCTCCAGTCTGCCGCCACGTGCTCGGTATCGCAGTCTAGTTTTGCCCTCCTCTTGGCCTCATCTGCATCCGGTGGCAGTGAGTCCCAGAGACCTTGCTGTGCCCTGCTGTACTGAAGCCTCAATGCTTCTCTTTCAGACTCTTCTGGGGAACGCCTTGCAGGCCGATGCCACCAGCTTCCAGGACACCGTGTGGGCTGCAATCAAGGAGAGCTACAAGCCCGAGGTCAGTGCTCTGGGGCCAGCGCTCCTCCAAGGGGGCCTCTGCTTCCCTCTCTGTCTGGAATAACATAGCAAGCCCCTGGCAGCATTGTCCAGTGGATAGAGCATGGACTGAGCCCTGGGTTCTGCTGCTGGCTCTGCCGCAGGCCAGCTGGGTGGGCTGTGTGCCTCAGTTTCCCTAGCTCTTACGGCCCTAACATGCAGCTCGCGGGCATGTGGTGTCGCCAGCGTCACCAGTGACTGGGTGTGAAACCTCCTGGCAGTGTGCAGCGTGAAGGGATGATAGTTGGATGCGCCCTGGGCGGCGAGTCACTTCCCCCATCAGTGCCTCAGTTTCCGTAGCTCTTCTCTCATGCTTTTCGTTGGTGAAGCTAAAAGTGCTTCACAAAGTAGCTGAGGATCGTTGTCCCCATTGTGCAGGTGGGCAAACTGAGGCATGGAGCAGGGAAGTGATGCCCCCGCAGCAGGGTGGTGGCCCTGTAGGCTGATCACTGCCCCCTGCTCAGTCCCCAGGCTGGGGACAGAAAAGAGCCCAGGAGTCCAGCCCCTCTGCCCCTTGCCTCATCCACTGGCCGGCCCTCCCTCTCCTCTGGGACCCTGCTTGGCAGCGTCGGGGGGCAGCCGGGTGCTGCGCTGACGCTGGCCTGTGGCTGCCGTGTGCTTCCAGGGCCTGCCCGACGCCGCTCCCCTGCCCGAGGCCCCGAGAGAAGAGGCCCCCGAGCCCCAGCCGGACCTGCCCCTGGAGCAGCCAGCTCCCGAGGATGACTACGATGACGAGGAAGAGGAGGAGGGCGACGATGATGAGAGCAACGAAGAGGAGCCGAAGGTAGCGCGGGGGAAGGGCTGTGACCTGGCTCTCGTGGATCCGGGCCAGCTGGGGCAGAGATAGGAGACCCCAGGATCTCTCTGAAAACCACAGTCCTTGCAGCGATCTCCCCACAAGTGACGCCTCCTGATTGCCCCAGCACTCAATTTAATCCCAGCTGCTTGACTCTCCTTCCTGCTAGCCTACAGGGGTCTCCCGAGCCCCTGTGGGAATTAGGGGCATGAGGAAGCTGATAGGATTCAGGCTCCTAAATCCCTGCAACTCCCCACCAGTGTCTACCCTGTCCTTCAGGGGAGGTGCAAGTGACCCCACAGGAGCGTTGGGATCACTGGACCAGGGCAGGCCCATCTAGCCCTGCATCCCGTCTCCAGTAAGCCAGGGCCAGCTGACTCCGCGGAAGGAGCAAGAATCCTTGTGGTGGTGGGATAACCAGCCCCCAGGGACAGGCTCCTCCGAACCCCCATGAGAGCTCAGCCCTTTTCCCAAAGGGGAGGGGGCAGGGGCAGGGGTGGTTCTAACCCTCCCGAACCCTTGGTCATTCTCCCTCTGGATAATCTCATTCTCCATCTAAACACCCAGCCCCTCTTGCCCTCCTGCTGAGCTCCATGCCCTCATGTGGCAGTGAGTTCCCCTGGCTCATTGCATATAGCTAGAGGGTTGTATGCTCCCAGCATGGGCTCCATGCATCCTTCCATTCAGGGACTCCCTGCAACCTCTTCCCCACCCCACCCGCAACAAGCCAGGGTTCCAGTCCAACTTCCCCGTTCCCCTTCAGGTCCCACCACCCAAGCAGCCGTCCGACAAGGCAGCGGAGGAGGACGAGGAGGAGAAGATGCCCCCTTATGATGAAGCAACGCAGGCCCTCGTTGACGGTAAGGCTTTAAATCAGAGACAGGAACTGCCCGCGGGGGGTGGGGAGTTCTCCCCCAGCAGGATCTGGAATGGAATGTGCCAATATGATGCCGATAACTCGACTTCTGGTTGCCAATGGCCCTGTACAGACATCCCAGCCCCACCAGGGGGAGCTCCGTGTATGTAGTTGGCAGTGGGGGGGGCCCCAAATCCCTTAGCCGGGCCCCGAATTCAAACTGGGGTCGCCCCTCTTGGCCGCATGACTCTGCCGCCCCCTTCCCGCATCCCGAAGCCTGATCCGAATGCCAGCGGCCGTGTGAGCCCCTAGCGACCATCGGCGCTCAGCGCCCAGTCTGGCAGCTTCTCTTGGCTCGGGGTCGCTCCATGACCATCTGAAGTCAAAGCGTGTTTACCGGCGTCCCTCACTAGCATCTGGGCTCCCAACCCAGGGGTGCAGAAGCCTCCAGCAGCAGGTTCCTTGCCACTTCTGACTAACTCCTTTTATTCCCCCTGGATCGTCTCTTTAAATGCCATGTCCAAGAGGCTTATGGGCTTAACGCAGGCTGAATACGCCACCTGATCTGTAAGCAAGGGCCATTAGCTCTAAGTGGGATCGAGTGCGTGCCGTCGCGTGCAGCATCTCCAGGCTGCTCGTGCGTGGGCGGAAAGAGCCGATTTGTGTCTTTGAGTGAGTCAGAGCGTATCCGAGAACTCTCCAGTTCCTCTCGACTCCTTCAGGCTCAAGGGCTCGCCATTCGTTCCTTTCCAGGGCATGTCGCCCTGCCCAAGACGGGCCCGGATCTTCAAAACCACGTAGGTGCCTAACTCCCTTTGGTTTCAAGGGGACTTAGGCACCTCAGTACCTTCAAGGATCTGGGCCAAAGTCAGAAGGCTAAAGATACAACGATGGGTCATGACTGGTGTTCATGGAGCTCCTTTCAGTTCCAAGGAGTGTAGGAACTGGGCAGCCACCTCTGAGGGGTGGCTCGGCCGCTGATTAGGGGCGCATAGCAACGCTGCCGAGTGACGGGGAGGGGTTCGAGGATGGCGAAGTATCAGCAGCTTGAATCACAGTGAGCAGGACCTGGCAGTTGCCAGCAATACCCTGTTTCTCTGGCCCCTGTCATCATGGTATCTGGGCACCTCACAATCTTTAGTGTAGTTCTCCTCAGGCAGCGCAGTGCTGTTATCCCCATGTCCTAGATGGGGAAACCGAGGCACAGAGACGGAGTGACTTGCCCACGATTGCACAGGGAGTCCGTGGCGGAGCTAGGCCTGGACCCCAGGTCTGACAGGCTAGCGCTCTAACCACTGTGCCATCCTTCCTCTAGCCAGAATTCTCTTCACCTCTTAGCTTCGCGGTCGGTGCACCTTTATCTCCCCACAGGCAGAGCAAGGCCCCTACCCCCAGCCATTCCCTTGATGGTATCTGTACAGCCAGACCGCCTTGGGTTCCATCCTGCCATGCCCCGACCATGGGTTACGCTCTGCCCACAAGACCCAGAGGCACATTTCATCGGGCCCAACGCTGAGGGAACTGTGTGGAATTCTCCAGCCTGTAACCCAGGTGCCAGCCAGCCGATCTCACATCTTGGGATCTCGGGATCCTCCTGCCTGAGAGCTCTGGGTGCAGAGATGGGGCTGACTTGGGGAATGGCCGGAGCTCAGCGCTTCCAGCGAGCTAGCCTCGGGGGACATGCCCTGTCCGGGACCACCCACTCCTCACAGGATGGAGGGTACATTAGCGAAGCAAACTTGCCCTGCGCCAAACCAAAATCTCGCTTCCCTCCCCCCCGCCTTATTGCTCCTGCCGCAGCCTGCAACGGTGGCGATCCTCTGCCATCTCTAGGGCGTTTGAAGCGCCCATTTCATGGCAGCGCCCCTGCCAGCCCCCATTTCCCCATCTGTTCCGGCAGCTAGTTCTGCTTTCCGCAGCGCGGGAGAGAGTGGGGGGGAAGCTGACTCATCGCCTCCTTGTGCTGAACTCTTTGCGAAGAGCAGCGTGGGGGGAGGTGGCTTGGCTTTGAGACAGCACTGGCAGGGCTGCGAGAATCTGATCTATTAGGTAGCGTTCAGGAGCCCCAAACAGGGACCAGGACCCCATTGTGCTGGACTCTGTACGCACAGAGAACAAAAAGCACCTCTACAGAGGAGTGGTGTGGAACGCGTCTGTCGGCTGCTGGGGCCAGTCCCTTTGCCTGGCCGTCGAATCGCAGGGTTGGAAGGGTCATCCGGTCTCACTCCCTGCCAAGATGCAGGGTTCGTTGTGTCTAAACCATCCTGGACAGGTGGCTGTCCAGCCTCCTCTCAGAACCCTCCAGTGAGAGTTTTCCCGGAGATTTAATCTAAATCTGCTCTGCTGTAGTTTGAACCCATTGCCCCTTGTCCTGCCCTCTGTCGCAAGAGAGAAGGTATTTGAAGACCGCCGTCAAGTCCCCCTCAATCTCCTCTTTTCCAAACTCAGCGTACCCAGTTCCTTCAGCCTTTGCTCGCGTGGCTGGCGTTCCATCCCTTGGATCGTCTTTGTCGCTTACCTCTGGGTCCCTCCAGCTTCTCTACATCCTTTCTAGAAATCGGCGACCAAAGCTGGACACAGTCCTCCTCCTGAGGCCCAGCCAGCGCTGAGCAGAGCGGTACTCGCCTCCCGTGACTTGCATGCTCAGCCTCTATTAGTGCAACCTAAAATTGCATTTGCATTGCTGACTCACGTTGAGGCCGTGATGCTTCCCAGCAGGGCTGCTGCCAAGCCGGTTATCCCCCAGTCTGTATTTGTGCATTTGGCTTTTCTTCCCTGAGGGCAGCACCTTACGTTTGTCATTTTGTTGTCTGTAGCCCAGGTCTCCCTCTGTCCTCCAAAGTGCTGGCAACCCCCCTAGCTGTGTGTCATCTGTGTGTCTGAGCACCTCAGGATCTTCCAACCCGCCAGGAGGCAGGGCGGTGCGGTGCTGTTATCCCCAGGGACAGATGGGGGAAACTGAGGCTCAGAGAGGCTGAGGACTGGCCGTCACCGCTCTTAGGGCGAGGTGTAACTCGGGGGTGCCCGTCCCCCGACTCCTGTTCACATGCACCTCTAGCCGGGGTGCTTTGGGCTCAAGCCAGCTGGGCGCGGCCGGCGTTGGGGCTCGTCCTGCCACGGGGCTCTGGCTCCTCTGACACGGGCAGGTCACGCTGCAGCCTGCAGGGGGATTCGCAGCTGGGCAGCTCTCGCTGGAGCGCAGAGACGAGCCCGGAGGGTCTGTCCGCCCCACATAGCAAACCCGTTGCCCCGGGTTTGTTGGTGCTTTTAGCCCTGGGGGAGGGGTGACATCGTTGGAGCCTGGGTTGCGGTTTCACGCTGGCTGGAACCCGCCCGCCTTGCAGCGAGGACACAGGCTGAGTTGCTCACGAGGTCCTAGTCCTCCTGTCCGCTTCCCACAATTCCCCCGAAGGGCGGACAAGTTTCCCCCCGCTGATTGGGAAAGCGCCCCCGAGCGGCTCAGCACAGAGTGCCGCGGGACGCATCCGGGCAAGCGCCCTCCCTCGGCTCGGGCTTTGCAGTGGGGATGCTCACAGCCGGGCAGGGCTGTCTGGGCCGATCCCCCGGGGTAACGATGCAGCGAGGGGACCCCGGCTTGGCTTGCCCAAGGTCACCTTGGCGGGGCAGGGGCTGGCCAGTTCTGGGCTGGTGCTTCACCTCCCTTCTGCCATCCTGCTGTTCCAACGTGGCCTCGTGTTTCCTTTTCCCCACCGGGCTGCATCCGGCTCCCTCTCTGAACAGCGGCGCTGCCCCCTTCTCTGCTCATTGGGGGGCTTGACTGCTGGCACCACGCAGCCCACAGTGCCAGGGCTCAGCCCAAGTTGCCTCTTGGCTCTCTCTGTCAAAGCATTTGTTACGTGCAGCAATAAATGAGGCCTACCGGGATTGTCTCAGACCGGGGGGCCAGTCTACCCCGGCATCCTGTCTGCAACAGCGGCCACACCCCATTGAACCCAGCTCTCTCCTGAGCCCCATTCAACGCATGAAGAGATGCAAGCCCTGTTTCTGTGAAGTTAATATTACACAGGTGCCTAAGCTAGGATTTGAACCCAGATCTCCGGAATCCCGGTCCAGTGCCTTAACTGCAAGCCCAACCCGGGTGTCAGGCTGGTTACAGCTCCTGAAGAGAAGGGGAGTTCTGGTAGGGGCCCCCCAGCTGCCTCCCTGCCTGAGCGGCCGATGTCATCGCTGCTTCCAACCCGAGCTGTCAACACTTCAAGGCAGAGTCCAGTGAAATGTACCAGACAGAACCCCGGGCTCTTTACTGCCGCAATGTAACAGCTGGAAGGGTCCCAGGGGCGTCTGCGTCCGGGAAGCGGGCATCTCCCCGGGAACACAGCCTCGTCAGCGTCTGCTTGGCTAAGCGCAACTGCCTCTCCTGGGCCCGCGACCTCCGGGAAGCCGATCGATACCCAAAGCTGCTCCTTTGAGCTGAAATGGCCCAACGCCGCCCTTGGGAGCGGGGCTCCGGCGCCTGGCTCTGCCCCAGATTCGCTGCTGGTCGCAAAGGCAGGATGGTCCCACTCAGGCCATGAGCTGGGGAGGCCGGATGGCACCATTAGTTCGTCTTCACCAAGCCTGGAAACGTGTGTTTGATCGAAGCACCTTCCAGCCAACCCTGAGCTGAAACCATCAGGAGATAGATGCCGCCGTGTCCCGTGGCACCCTGTTAAGAGCCCCAAACCCGCTGTGAAGCCAGCAGCCCTGCCTTCGGAGGGCTTGGCGTCCCCATGGCGGGTTTGTATGGTCGGATACTGGTGGAGACGAGCCCTTAGCTGGATTGTGGGAGCCTCAGGAGACCCGGGCCCCTCGTGCTGGGCGCTGCATGTCCCACCTGCCTTGGCGGCGCTGCAGGAAAGCCCTTCTACGGCAGCTCACCCGTCTCGCCGGGGTATCCCGGCGAAGATGAGCCTCATTGCTAGGTGAGGTCAATCCAGGGAGGGGGTTCAGGGGCCAGGGTAAATACTGATGGGGAACCCATGGGGGGGATGGGGAAGAAGGATAAATAACCCCTCCCAGATCACCTACTTAGCAGTAATTAGTCAAAGTAACCCACCCCACCCAGCTCCCTAGGTGTGGCTGATTTAGTCTGTTCCCAGCTGTGCCTCTGGCCTGCTGGGTGACCTTGGGTAAGTCACTTTCCCACCTGTGCCTCAGTTTCCCCATCTGTAAAAGGGGGGAAATGCCGCTTTTTAAAGGGCTTTGAGATCTGCTGAGAACGTGCTGGGGATGGTGGAACGGACGGTGGCAGGATTGTCACCCCGGCTTCCGGGCTGGCCTCCCTTTCCCAGAGAAATGCAGTGACTTCCCCGGGCTCTCTGTGAATCGGTGGCAGAGCCAGGAATGGGCTCCAGATTCCAGTCCCAGAGACCAGCCTGTTTTCTCTCTCTCTCCCTCCCTCTCCATCTCCCTCTCAACCCCTTTTCCCAGCGGACTGGTGAAGAGAAAGGGCAGTGCAGGGGCCAAGCTGTGGGCCTTCCTAGAACGGCTAGTAGCTGCTGCTGTCTGCTTGCTCTGGCTAGTTCAGATCATTCTGTCAAGCCCAGCAGGCCAGTGTGGGCTCAGTCTCTGTAGGGGGGGCACTGGCCAGCCTAGGCTCGTCTGCTGGGGCGTTAATCCCGAATAAGCTGGCGTGTGAATTCAAAGCGCGGTAGCCTCCACACCAGGGCGCTATGCTGGACTCACTTGGTCCTCTGCAGACAGGCCTTTATGGGCCCTGCCTGCTGCTCCCCTGTTAACTTCCTGGGCTTCAGGTTGGCACCAGCCATGGGAGGGCTTCATGGCCCCCTTCCCGATCCCCGGGGCCACCCTGTCTCTGCCCCCTCCCTGTTAAACGGGTCTGAGTTGAGTCACGGCAGATGGATGGGGGGGGGGCACACGGAGATGGGCAGCAAAATGAGCCTCTCTGCCTGTCCCGCAGGAGCAGTAGGTTGTTTACCGCACGCCTCTCTCTCCGCGAGCTAAGCGGTAGGTGCCGATGTGGGGCGGCCTCTCCCCTTCCCACCCTCTAACTGGGCTGACTTCAAGGCAGGAGCAGCACGTGGCCGCGGCCTCTGCCAAGTCCTGCTGGTAGCTGCGGAGGGCACCTGCCTGCCACAACTAAACCATCTTCCGAACCAGCCCCCAGGCCGAGCTGGATTGTCTCCCCCCATTGGTGGAGGGGCTCTTCGGCAGTGGATCTGGGCCGCTAAGTCGGGGGGTGAGGGCTCTGCAGCTATCCCCTGAAGGGATGGTCCAACTGCTCCCCCAAAGGGGAAGAAGTTAGAACCCAGGAGTCCTGAATTGCCACCCAGCTAGCCCCCCCTCCCCTTCCTGAGCCAGGGAAAGAACCCAGGAGTTCTGACTCCCGCCCCATATCTCACTAGCCCCCATTCCCCTCCCAGAGCCTGACTGCCTCTCTGAATCTATCGCAGAGCTCCAGCTCTCCAGGCTGTTGCAGGGGGCTGTAGGTGGCTCGGGGCTGTAGGTGGCTCTCAGGCTGCGAGTTCAAATCCAGCCAGGTCAGGAAGTAGCCGGCCGCTGGGCCTGCGTGAAAGCAGCTTGGCGAGTCCCTCACCGGCTCCTAACAGGCCACGCAAACTAGCCTCTGCCATCGACATGGCAGCCAGGGATCGAATGGGCCACAGCGTCTGTCTCTCCGCTTTCCTGAAGGGGGTGCTCCAGGCTGCTGCGCCCCAAGGACACCATAGGCAAAGCAGAGTGGCCTTCTCCAGCCCCCGTCCTCACCTCCCTGCCCTCTCTTCCAGCTGCCCAGAAAGCCCGGGAGCAGTTTGAAGAAGCCGAAAAGTCTCTGAAGGAAATGGAGGATTCCATCCGGTAAGGGGGCAACCGGAGAGAGGGCGGTGAAAAGGGTGTGGCAGGAGTTCAGGCTCGGCATTGGGGTCCCACTTCCACGTCGTCGTCGTCATCGTCATCGCCCCCCCGCCCCCCCCCACGGCTGGCCCCTAACAGAATTAACTTGAGAAGCCTCAGATGCCGAGAAATGTGACAACGCTTCTCATGCTAGAGGGTGGGGAACTTTATGGTTAAAGCGTGAGATGGGCAGGCAAGACTCCTGGGTTCTGTTCCCCGCTCTGGGACGGAGTGTGGGGTAGCGGGTAGATCTGGGCAGGCAGGACTCCTGGGTTCTGTTCCCCGCTCTGGGAGAGGATTGTGGTCCAGTGGGTAGCGCAGGTGTGGGATAAACAACAGAGGCATCAGGCTGCAGAAACCCAGAAAGTGAAAGTGCCTAGTGTTGTACTGGAGATGAACTGCAGCTAGAGCCAAAAGCCAATTAGCTTTCACCAATTAAGCTGTTAATGAGGATTGGGGATTTTTGAAAATCCCTTCTTGACAATGCTCCTTGATCTCTGCTGCTGTCACACGTCACAGCCTGGCTGTTATGACTGCAGTGTTGCTGTCTGGGGGGGGGGGGGTAATAGAGACACCAGCCCACCCCCAGGGGACCACGTGTCCCCTCAGAGCTGTTTATTTGGAGCAGTAAATCAGCTTTTCCTTCCCTCCCACCCCAGCCCTGACACCTCCCAGGAGATCCCAGTGAGATGGAAGCTGACTATAAAAAAAAAACCCAAGCTGTCTCCTATTGATCGCGTACATGATGGGCCGCTGCGCCCTGCCCCCCCCGAACTCCGGGCCCAGCAGGAGCTGCAGTACCCTTAGGGGAGAGAAACACCCCCCCGTGCTGGGAGATCTCTCACAACGGGATACCTTCCCGAACTGGCTCTGGTGTGTGCACAGCAGCTGGGCACCGGAGGCTGGCCCGTGCCAGCTGACGCGGGCTGCGGGGCTGACTCGCTGCTGGGGAGATGTTCGGGCTCAGGCTGGGGCTGGGCTCTAGGACCCTGCGGGGCGGGAGGGTCCCAGAGCTCGGGCTCCAGCCTGAGCCCAGTAGTCCCTGCAGCAATGAAATGGCCCAGCAGCCCAAGTCAGCGGCCAGGGCCCAGCCACGGGTAGACACACACTAAGAGCTGCATTCACCAGTCTCTAACCCACTACCCCCCGTCCCGGAGTCCCCGGGCGCTGCTCTGGAACTGCTCCCTCCGAAGCCCGGCAGGGCTCTGGGGAAGTCTCCTCTCGGGGAGCAGCCTGTCTGCAGGACACACAGCTCCCCCAGCTCCACCTTCCTGGGTCTGACCTCGGAGCATTCAGCCTCCTCTGCCCCTCCGTGCGCTTCCCCCAGCGAGTCCGCCCAGGCGGGGTCCTGGGGAAGCCAGAGGGTCCTGCTCCCCAACTCCGCAGTCAGACGTGACTCTCAGCCAGCCAGTAAAACAGAGGTTTATTAGACGACAGGAACATGGTCTAAAACAGAGTTTGCAGGTGCAGAGAACAGGACCCCTCAGCTGGGTCCATTTTGGGGGGCAGTGAGCCAGACAACCACATCTGCACTTCACTCCTCCTCCCCAGCCAGCCCCAAACTGAAACTCTCTCCAGCCCCTCCTCCTCTGGGCTTTGTCCCTTTCCCGGGCCAGGAGGTCACCGGATCCCTTTGTTCTCCAACCCTTTAGCTCTCACCTTGCAGGGGGGAAGGGCCCAGGCCATCAGTTGCCAGGAAACAGGGTGTCGGCCATTCTCTGTGTCCAGACCCCTGCACACACCTGCCCTCTAGGGCCCTGCAACGATCATACACCCTTACCCCACCCCCTAGATACTTAAGAACTGCATCAGGGAAACTGAGGCACCCCCACACTATTCAGAGGAAACATTAAGAATAGTCCCGCTTCGTCACACCCCCCACTCCTTCCAGAGCCAGGGAGAGAACCCTGGAGTTCTGGCTCCCTCTCTGCTCTTGCTCTAACCACTACATCTCCCTGCTGAAATTGGGGATAGAACCCCGGAGTCCTGGCTCCCTGCCTCTCTAAATGTGAGAGCGAGCTACAGGCTATAACCCATTTCTGGGGGGGTGGGCTCTAAAGACCCTTCTCCTGTTCCTGCCAGGCCCCTTGAGTGAGGTAGACAGCCCCCCCCCGGAGTTCCAGCTGGGCAGCCTGTTATGATCAGTCGAAATCCACCGATGTCAATTACACCCCCTAAAACAGCAGCAGGTGCCAGACTGGGCCTGTACGTGGAGTCCCTCTTCCAAATCCAAGGGTGTTCCCCGCCCCCCAGCCATGTGACGCCTTCCCCAGCGACGCCGGTCTGAGCCATTAGCCAGCCGGGAGGGACGGATTCGCTCCATAAACAGCGAGCGGCCCCGGGGAGCTGGAGAGAGCTGAGGTGTAAGGGCAGCGGGCGGCCACAGGGTAGGAGCCAGAGAAAGTCCGGCATGATCCAGCGGCTGGAAGCTGGAGCCAGACAACTTCAGGCTGGAAATTAACAGGGAGCATAAGGCGCCGCTGGCCGGTTTGAAATCAAGATAGGAGAAGTTCTCTGGCCTGTGTCCCTATGAACAGGGCAGGTGGGATTGGTCAAGCCCCAGTAGCAGCCTGGGCGAACATGGAGCCTTCCATCCCATCAGGGGGGACGAAAACTCCCCCCATCACTCTGCCCCCCACCGCTGGGGTGGAGCGCAGTGGCCAGGCTGGGCAGTGTAGGACAGGAAGTGGAGCGGGGCTGATCGAATAGGAAGCTGTGGGGGAAGATCCGTCAGGCTGGGATTTGGCCAGGCGTCTGCCGTTCATGCCCCCACTCTGACAAAGTGTTCTTTAGATGGTCCTCAGTGCAGGGGTTCTCTGTTCTGCCATCCACGGGTGGGGAAACAGAGGCACGGGAGAGGGATGTGACTTACTACGTGGTCTAGGAGCAAGTTAGCAGCACAGCTGGGGATAGAACCCAGGAGTCCTGACTCCCAGCCCCCTGTTCTAACCACTAGTCCCGACTTCCCTCCCAGAGCTGAAAGCTCAGCTGCCAGCACGCAATTAAGCTAGAGCTCAGCGCCTTGGCCAAGGCATCTGGCCCCCTCCCCTCTTCTCTGGCTGACTGCAGCAGCCTGCCCAAGAGAGGCCAGTAATTGGCAGTAGCCTTAGCTACCAGTACCGGGGAGGTAACCCAGACAGCCCCCTCGCTGACAGCAGGTGCCCGAGTCCTCTGGGGTCCGGTCCGTGGCAGCTGGCGAGTGTGGCGGGAGCAAAGTGAGGCCAGTAAGTTTATACACCCACACGCATACACCCCAATACCCCATCTCTGCCCCTCCCAGGGGCTGGCTGGGGTCAAGCCCAGGAGCTGCCTGGCATTGGGCCACCAGGTGTCCCCCCATATCACCCCCTACTCCATGAGCTAGGCCAGGGGGCTGATGGCAGGGATGGTCCATTGCAAGTGGGAGATGACTTGAGGTCTGAGAATTCCTGTTTGGCACAAAGTGAACTCTGGGAGCCAGGACTCCTGGGTTCTATCCCCAGCTCTGGGAGGGGAGTGGGGTCTAGTGGTTAGAGCAGGGGGGAGCTAGGAGGCAGGACTCCTAGGCTCTGTTCTCAGCTCGGGGAGGGGAGTGGGGTCAAGTGGGTTGCGTGGTGGGGGCTGGATTCTATTCCTACCTCAGGCCCTGACACGCAAACACCCCCCCACATACTGTTGCCTCTTTTTGCCTCAGTTTCCCCATTCTAAAATGGGGCGAGTGACTTTCCCCAGCCTGAGGGGAGAGATGCCACGTCTGCTGGGGGGAAGGGGACGCTGTCTCCAGCTGCCCTTGTTATGCCAGCGAGCTCCATGGGGGATGGGAGCAAGGGAAGAACAAAGCCCGGCAGCTCCTCCCTCGTGAACCTCTAATGCCACTGGAAGGAGCAGGACCCACTGACTCCTGAGCCAAGGGTGCGGGGGAGTCCCTGCCCGAGCCCTGCCACACAGGGTGAACGGGGGGAGGGATCTAGTAAACCCGTAGTTGCCGCTGGGAGCAAAGGGCTGGCATCCCAATGGACCCAGAGAGAGCAGGAAATCATGGAGTCTGGGTGGCCCGGGGAGCAAAGCAGGGGCCGTGGGGGTGGAGTCCCTGCTCTGTCACTTGGGCCAGTCACTGAGCCGCTCTGAGCCTCAGTTTCCCCAGCAGTACAATGTCCCTCACAAGGGGATTGGGAGGAGCCCAGATACTCCGGCGATGGGGGGTGGGGTGTGTATGTACCTGAGAGAGCCAGGGGTCTGAAAGCAGCTGAATCATGGGGCTGACCTTCCCCCCCCCCCCACCCACTTTGTCCTTCCAGGAGTCTGGAGAAGGAGATCTCGTTTGATTTTGGCCCCCAGGGGGAATTCGCGTATCTCTACAGTCAATGCTACGAGCTCACCACCAATGAGTAGGTGCCGGTGATCGGATTGATTCCCCCCTACCGAACGGCTCTGCCCTCGAACCACAGACTTTCACTGGGGCGCCCGGGGACTGACCCACCTCCAGGATCTCCGAGCCAGCCCAAGGTTTTAGGCCAGATTCCAGCTCTGCCTCGGGGGCAACGCCCAACACCCAGCGTCATGGCGCTCTGCTAACCTCGAGCGACGCCCCGTGGGATGGTGTCATCGGGACGCCTGGGTTCTCTTTCAAGCTCCACCGCCGGCCTGCTGGATGACGTGGGGCAAGTCCCTTCCCTGCTCAGTGCCTCAGTTTCCCCTCCCACTCAGCTCTCGGTCGGGGGTGGGGCACAGACCAGGGGAGTGGCCCCAGTGTCACAGTATGACAATGGCAGAGCCAGGAATAGAACCCAGGAGTCCTGACCCTGTCACGCTCCTGCTCTAACCACTAGCTCCCACGCCCTGACTCAGCCTGGCACCTCTCCACGCCTTCTCCTGCGAGTTCCCAGCACCGCTGGGGCTGCCGTTTTGTTCCAGCCCACCTCAGCTGGGTGCCCAACCCACATTTGGGCGCCAGTGGAGGGCAGCAGGAACGGAGCTGACTCCTTGGCATCTGGCTGGGCCAGTCGTCGGACGTGGGATGAGCGGCTCTCAGCATGGCACGGCCCCTCCCGGAGAGGAGCGGAAAAATCTCCCACTTCTTTCCCCCCCCCCCCCCCCGCCCTCAAAACAGGTCAAACTTCGTCCCTGAGGCCTGGCTCAGCTCCGGGGGGAGACAGGTCCGAGCTCTGATTCCAGCTCAGCGATTCTTTTACAGAAAGCTGGGGGGCGGAGCTGAGCTGCTAGGCCAGGACTTTTCCTGGGGCTCAGCCCCCCATCCCCACCCCCAGATTTCCTGCCCCTAAACTGCTCAGCACTCACCTGGGGATTTGAACTGGGAAAACCCAGCCCCTTGTTAGGAACCTAACGGGAGTGGTGCCGTCTCTCTCTCACCCCTCCTAATCTCTCTCAGATGTATTCTCCCAACCCCCCTATGAGCGTATTTCCATTGTACAGATGGGGAAACTGAGGCCCAGAGGGGGCATCATCTGCCCACACTCACATGGTGTGGTAATGGCTGAGCTGGGGATAAAACCCAGGAGTCCTGACACCCACCTCCCTTGCTCTTACCACTAGACCCCCCCCCCCCCCCTTGGAGGAGGGTTGCCTGGGAATCCGGACTCCTGGGTTCTATCCAAGCTCTGTGAGGGGAGGGGGGGGTCTGGTGGTTCGTGCCAAGCAGGGAAACTGGGGGCTGGTTTCTATCCTCAATGCCTCATCTCACTTGCGCTCTGACCCTAGGACAAGCTGCTGGCTCCGTGCCTCGATTTCCCCTTTCACTCTCTTGGGGCTACCGCTGTGCGGAGTGCTCTGAGATCCAGGCAGCCCTCACGCCGTTTGCAGGGGGAATTAACCTGCCTGGAGTAGCTTCTCCAGATCTCTGCACAGCCCTGGGGAGGGGGGTGGTATCCGCTGTGCTTCGTGTCCCGTCCCCGTCCCCGTCCCCCGTATTTCCTTGGCTGCCAGATGGATGCGCTCACTAACGAGTTGTTTTTTCCTGGTAGCTATTTAGGGCTAATTTCCCCAGAGCCACAGAGCAGCTCCCAAAGGCTGTCCTGTCTCTTTAAGGCAGGTTCCTCCCCCCCACCCCCCAATCCCCTGAAATCATTGCCCAGGAGATACCGCCACAGCATCATGGGGGGGAAGGTGGGGGATCAGCTGGGAAATGGAGCAGGAGGGGGATAGGAAGGGAAGAGCAGGGGTGGTGGCTGGGGAATGAAGGGGGAGGGGAACGGGGGCTCAGCAGGAAAGCGTAGGGGGGCCCCCCAGCCCCAGGAGGGGCACTTGGCCTCTGCCTGCTTCTGGGGCTGCAGCTGGGCCGAGTCCCGTCAAATTCATGTCACGCAGGCTGGGGCCGGGCAGAGCTGGGGAGGTGCCAGCTCTGCCCCGGGCAGGGGTGTCAGTCCCTCACCACGCTCTTCCCCTCCCCCCTCCCCCCCCCCGGCAGGTACGTTTACCGGCTCTGCCCCTTCAACAGAGTGTCCCAGAAACCCAAACACGGCGGAGCCGAGACCAACTTGGGGTAAGACAGAGCTTGCGGCACCCAGGCCAGCAGCCCCCCTGCGCCGGAGCCGTGCCCCCGGCGGGGAAAGGTCCCAGATCCCGTTCGCTGCCCCCCGGGCCAGCAGCCCCCCTGCGCCGGAGCCGCACTCGCGGCGGGGAAAGGTCCCAGGTCCCGTTCGCTGCCCCCCGGGCCAGCAGCCCCCCTGTGCTGGAGCCGCGCCCCCGGCGGGGAAAGGTCCCAGTCCCGTTCGCTGCCCCCCGGGCCAGCAGCCCCCCTGTGCTGGAGCCGCGCCCCCGGCGGGGAAAGGTCCCAGGTCCCGTTCGCTGCCCCCCGGGCCAGCAGCCCCCCTGCGCCGGAGCCGCGCCCCCGGCGGGGAAAGGTCCCAGTCCCGTTCGCTGCCCCCCGGGCCAGCAGCCCCCCTGCGCCGGAGCCGTGCCCCCGGCGGGGAAAGGTCCCAGATCCCGTTCGCTGCCCCCCGGGCCAGCAGCCCCCCTGCGCCGGAGCCGCGCCCCCGGCGGGGAAAGGCCCCAAATCCTATTTCCTGCCCCCCTGGGCCAGCCAGTCCCCACCCTTGGACTCGACTGGAGCTGGAGTCCCGTAGCAGGGAAAGAACCTCATTCTCCACCCCATCCCCTGCCCCCTCCCAAGCCAGCCTGTCCCTGCCCTGAGGTGGGATCAGAGCCAGCGGGGCGCTAAAGGGGAAAGGCCCCATGATCTCCCAAGGCCTCTCCCCCCGCCCCCCCGGGGATCAGGGGTGGCTTCTGTGGGGTGCTGACCTTTGACACCCCCCCCCTTGCAGCACGTGGGGTTCGTGGGCCGGCCCGGACGAGAACAAGTTCAGCCTCATGAAGTATGAACACGGGACAGGCTGCTGGCAGGGCCCCAACCGCTCCACGACAGTGAGTGACCCGGCCTGGCCCTGTGCCCCCCACCCCAGCCCTGAGCCGGCCTGCCGCCCCCACCCTCATCCTCCCATGGCGGGGCGTGAGCCCAGCCAGCGCTGTGCCCACAGATATACCCCTCCCCTGCCCTGAGCCGGCCTGGGCTGGCATCAGAGGAGCACGGTACCCCTAGCTCAGAGGGCAGCTGGCTGGGGAGGGGCTCGGTCCTGGGAGCTGGTGCCACAGGTGCTCTGACCCCCCAGCCAAGGGCGGGCGAGAGCCAGCTGCTGAGCCGGACGGCGCCAGGCTGGGAATAGTGATGCCAGGTTTGCCCGGCGAAGGATGGGAGCCCTGGAGCAGCCGCCGGCAGCGGTGTCCCCCTTAGCTCTGCCCCCACACCCCAGTGCTGCATCCTCCTTCAGTGTTAGAGCCCGCAGGTCCATGGGGAGCCCCTGTGTACAGCCAGTCAGATCCACCCGCCCCCCAGCCATTCCTGGCTCAGACGCCCAGCTGGCTGTGGGCTGGAGGCAGGCACTGGCCGGGGGGCGGGGGGAGGGGGGTCTCTAGGCCCAAACAGGTGGATTGTAACAGAAATCGCCATGGGGGCTTTTCCGGAGGTGCCCCAGGGCATGGCTGGGAACCTCTCCCCCCGCCCCAGGCTCACCATCGCCCTCCGGCCCCCAGGTGAAGCTGACATGCGGCAAAGAGACCGTGGTCACGTCCACCACGGAGCCAAGCCGCTGCGAGTACCTGATGGAGCTGGTGACACCGGCCGCCTGCCAGGAGCCCCGCGACCCTGGCGCCGCCGACCACGACGAGCTGTGAGGGGCCAGGAGAGCCAGGTATGTGCCCCCCTTGCCCAGCCCCCTACCTCATTGCGCTGGGGCGACCGGGAGTGGAGGGGGCTCCAATCCTGGTTCGGGGGGAAGTGACTGGAGCCCGGAGCAGGGATAGGACCGGCCATGTGTCCTTCGATAGCCCAGGCTGGGCGTGCCTCTGTTTCCCCATGTGTGATTGATCCTTGCTGCTCTTCGGGAGCCCCAGGGGTTGCCTGCTGGCATTAGTGGGGTTGCGTCCCCGTCCCAGTGCCTAGTGCCCCCCATCTCACAGGGCACCTGCTCGCTTTCTCTCTCTCTCTCTCTCTCTCACAGAGAATCTCTCCCATGGCCCCACTTCCCAACCAGGCCATTCCAGGGGGTGGCTGAGGACGCTGGTCCAGTGACTCTCCTCCCCCAGCCCTGATCCAGACCTCACCACTGCCCATGGCTGTGCCCCCTGCTGCCCCCACCGGGAATCTCCCAGCACCCGCCTGTCCGGACAGACGCCCACGGCCTGCCAGCTGATTTTGGATCTTCGAGATTCCTGATGCCTTTTCTACACCAGAATGTGAGTCGTACCCCGTGTCCGCCGGGCAGCTGCCAGCTCGCCACCCGGCACAGGGCCGGGCCCTGCTGCTACAGGCTGCCTCCACTGGATTCCCCTTCAGCCTGGCACAGGTCCCTGGCAGTGCCCCCGACGCCCTGGGTGGATCTGCTGGGGGCGCCGCCCAGCAGACTCGGGGGCTCCTGTCATCAGCAGAGGGTCCCGAGGCCAAAAACTTCCATGCCAGGAGGGTGCCCCCCCCTTCACCCCAGGAGCTGCCCCTTGCCCCCAGACCCTGCTGTCGACTGAGCCAGGCCAGGAGGCCGAGGGCGGGGAGGCACTCAGGGGTCCCGGCCCCCGGCCAGCGCCACGGGAGCGAGCGGAGAGAACAAGCGTCAAGGATTTCCATCTCAATAAAGGAAAGTTTCGCTCCAGCTCCAGCTCTGCGTCTGTCCTGAGCCCATCACCAGCGGGGCTGGGCTAGCCGGGGTCTGCAGGGCGGGAGTGAGGGGCACCAGCAGAGCCGTGGGGGAGCCAAGGGGCTGGACTAGCAGGGGCTGCGGGTCGGGAGTGAGGGGCGCTGGCAGAGCTGGGGGGGGGGGGGAGTGCCCCTCCCCGCCGTGCCCCTCCCACGAACCTCTCCCGCTGCTGCCAGCTCTGGGCTGGCAGGGAGCTAAGGGGGGGCCTTTGGTGCCTTTCCTCTGCTCCCTCCTGTTGCCGCCCCCACCCCTTTTCCATAACAAAGGGCCCCCCCTGCCCCCGCTCCCAGCTGAGCCCCCAGGTGCCTGCTGGGGAGGGGGGGGAGCTCCCAGCACAGACAGTGCCCCAGGTCATCCCCCCATCAAGGGAGGGGTGGGGCAGGCTCCTTCCTCTCCCACCTGCCTGAGTTTTAAGGGGGGCTCTGCACTAAGCTCGTGTCTTGTGCGGGAGGGGAGGCCTCTCTGGCCTTTGTGCCCCAGCTGATCTGCCCCAGACCCCCCACCCCCCCCAACCCATTGGAGGCGGATAGGGGAGGAAGGGGGCCCAGGCGGGGGAGCGGGAGGCCCCGGGCAGCGCCCAGCCAAGCTGCCCAGTCTGCATCGTCCCACCCCAGTGCCTGGCAAGGCAGGGCAGAGCTGCGCTCTGGGCCCTGAGTCTGTTCCGCCGGGGGGCTGATCAGCCCCAGTTTGTAGCCCCCTACCTTCCCCCCACCCCCCCCCCCAGACATTTTCCCCTCCCCGGCCACCCCAGCTGTGGCTCCCTGCCTTGCGGGGTCAGATCGGAACCGGCTCTGGCACCTCCCTGCCTTGTGCCTACCCCAGGGCATGGAGATGCCCGCTGGGGCCCGCAGGGCACTGGGCGGGGGCTTTTCCCCAGCCCGGCCCCAGCTTGTGACCTTGGCCCTTGTGCTTCGGCCCCGAGCCTCAACGGTTTGCAGTGAAACCAGCGGGAGCCGGGTGCCTACGTACCATCGAGGAGCTGTGCCTTTGTCTTGCTCTGTGCCTCGGTTTCCCCCTCTGTGTAACAGGGATGCGACCTTGGGGGCAGGGGCCCTGGGCTGGATGCCCCCAGTCCCTTCCCCCGAACCCACTGAGCCGGGCACTAGGGTCCGTGCAGAGCCCCAGGTCTTGTGCTCTTAAAAAATCACCTCCCTCCACCCCCAACCCACACCTCGATTTGCTGCCCTTCCGGGTCGTGCCCCTTGGATGTGGAAAAATTGGAGAGAGTCCAGCGGAGGGCAACAAAAATGATGAGGGGGCTGGAGCACATGGCTTACGAGGAGAGGCTGAGGGAACTGGGATTGTTTCGTCTGCAGAAGAGAAGAATGAGGGGGGATTTGATAGCTGCTTTCAACTACCTGAAAGGGGGTTCCAGAGAGGAGGGAGCTCGGCTGTTCTCAGTGGTAGCTGATGACAGAACGAGGAGCGATGGTCTCAAGTTGCCGTGGGGGAGGTCTAGGTTGGATATTAGGAAAAACTTTTTCACGAGGAGGGTGGTGAAGCACTGGAATGGGTTCCCTAGGGAGGTGGTGGAATCCCCTTCCTTGGAGGTTTTTAAGGCCCGGCGTGACAAAGCCCTGGCTGGGATGATGTAGTTGGGGATCGGTCCTGCTTGGAGCAGGGGGTTGGACTAGACCCTCCTGAGGTCCCTTCCAACCCCGATACTCTATGACCTGTGCACACGTGAACATGCGCACACCTGAACCCGCGCACACCTGAACCCGCGTGCTTGTTACAAATCCCATGATTTCTGAGCCACGCTCAGTATTTTGAAGGCCTCGGGAGTGATTGGTTTACAACTTGGCGGTTGGGAATGCTGCGGCCTGGGGAGGGTTGAACGCCCACCCCTCTAACGCCAGGCACCCCCACGCGAACACACACCCCCCCCTCGCACGCACAAACACACACGCCCAGCTCCATGCGTCGTACCACCCCCCCCCACCCCACACGCAACAGAGAGAGACGCGTAAGATTCTGAACTTTTTAATTTTCTGGCATGAAAAGTACAAATAATTCAACAAGTCCATGTAAAAGTTCCTTACAGTCGCTGTGCCGGAAATCCCAGTAATAAATTAACTAAATGCAAAGTGTCATTGAAATCAGCTTTAGCTTTGTGTGTGGTTTTTTTTACCGCAGTTTTTTGTTCTTTTTTTCCCCCTAAACCCCCTTCCTCTCGGCCCCTCGCTCGCCCTGCCCGGCGTGATTTCGGTTTTGGCTTCAAAACCCTTGCAAATAAATGAACCGCGTGAAACTACAGAGCGGGGGGGGGGGGGAATACGCAGTCTCCAGCGACCCACTTCGCCCCCTCCACTAAATCCACTACAAGGTAGGTGGCGGGGAGGGTGAGAGAGGATTAGGAGAATGTCCCCCAGGTTATGAAACCCACCCCCCATTTCCGTGACCCATTTCTCGGGAGCAAATTGTCCTCGCAACTAGGAAAGGAAGTAGGAGTCGTCTCCTCCGGGCTGGCTCGGCCGGAGACTCGGCCTGTTCTGATCTCCGGTTCACTTGAATAACCCGACAGTGCTTATTGCTACTAGAAAAAATATCGGGGGCGACGGGTTGACCTGATCGGCTATGGAGAGAAGCTTTCTCCTTTCCCCTGCTGAGAGCTCGTCTGCAGCTGCAGGCGGCGCATTGGATGCCAAGGACGGGTGGGGGGTAGAGGGGGAGGCTTGAAAGAAACCAGACCTTGGTTCTCCAGCCCAATCCAGCCGGCGGCAACTCCCAGCGGTGCAAAGTCAGCTCTTCTCTACCGGCCCTGATTCAGCAATGTTCTTTATGGCGCACGGCTGTGGAGTGGCCAGTGGGTAGGGTCACCTCTCTCTGCTGTGTGACCTGGGGCAAGTCACTTCCCAGGGCCGTGCCTCAGTTTCCCCTCCCAGCCTTTGTGTATTTAGCTCTTCGGGACAGGGACCATTGCTCACTCTGTGCCTGGGCCACACAATGGGGCCCTGATCTCAGTTGGGGTCTGTGCAGCACCCGGCACAAAGGGGGCCCTGATCTCAGTTGGGGTCTGTGCAGCACCTGGCACAAAGGGGGCCCTGATCTCAGTCGGGGTCTGTGCAGCATCCGGCACAACGAGGGCCCTGATCTCGGTGGGGGTCTGTGCAGCTCCTGGCACAACGGGGGCCCTGATCTTGGTCAGGGTCTGTGCAGTGCCCGGCACAACGGGGCCCTGATCTCGGTGGGGGTCTGTGCAGTGCCCGGCACAACGGGGCCCTGATCTTGGTCGGGGTCTGTGCAGCTCCTGGCATAACGGGGGCCCTGATCTCGGTCAGGGTCTCTGCAGTGCCTGGCACAACGGGGCCCTGATCTCAGTTGGGGTCTGTGCAGCACCTGACACAACGGGGCCCTGATCTCGGTCAGCGTCTGTGCAGTATCCAGCACAACGGGGGCCCTGATCTCAGTTGGGGTCTGTGCAGCGCCCGGCACAATGGGGCCCTGATCTCAGTCAGGGTCTGTGCAGCGCCCAGCAAGGTAAAACCCCCTGATCTTAGTTAGCTCTGTAATCCTGCTCACATGCTTAAATCTGTTGCTGAATCAGGTCCAGAGAGAACTGCAATTTGCCCCTTAACATGCACAATATTGGCTTCATGGGAGGCTCTTTTTAAAAGAAAAAAAAACTGAAATAAAAGGAAATCCATCACCCAAATCAAATCGATCCTTGGTTTTACGTTGTGGGGGTGGTTGAGTGCTGAGGGCTGTGTTATGTAGGGGCGAAAGGGCTAATAAATACACACAAGAAGAAGAAGAAATAGATAAAAACGACAAGCTAGAAATTTGATTCCCTTAACCTGCTAGAAGAATGAAGAGCAGAAACAGGTTTGCAATTCCCCCCTACAAGACAAAAGTAATCGACGTAACATTGATTCCCACAGACACACTTTTGTAGATAATCGATCTATACGCTTTTCTTTTTTTGCTTACATTATCCCCCTTAATTTAAGTCAGTGCACTTCGCCTCGATCGGAGAATCTGTCCTTACACGTTTTACTCTTTTTTATTATGATGATTATTATTTGATTTTTCTGTTCCCTTTTTCTTTAATAAATAAATTAGGTAAAACCACGTCTCAGCAAATTAAAAAATAGTTCCTTTTTAACTTGCAAATCTGATGAGATAACATAAATATACACAAATGTACTCATACAAGGCAGTAATAATAAATATTTAAGTTAACAATAAGTTAAAACTACAAGAAGCTAAAATCCGCAAAAAGATACAAGTTAATGGTGCCAGTTAAAATTTTTTTTTGTCATTTTTGTATGTTTTTTCGCAAACAGAAGCTCTCACAGATTCTTACAAACACAGAACACATTTATCTTCAAAAATCAAGAAATCCTAAACTAACTTCTAAATCATTTAAACAATTAAAACTCAACTAATGCTAAAAGGTTTAATTATCATTACGTTCTCTTTTTTACGTTGTTTTTTGTCCCGTTTGTTTTCTAAAGTGAAAGACTTGGTCTCGTTTTTGTCAAACCAAAAATCGAAAATCAAATTAAAAAAACCAAAACAAAACCTAAACCCAAAAGTAGCTGATGTGTGTTGTTTGGGAGGTGAGCTGTAACGTGAATCGCCAAGACGTGCCTTGGCTAAAGCAAGAGCAATTGCGTTTCCCCCTTTTTAAGGTTTGGGAGTTAGTTTAAATCAACGTAATTTCCGCTCGCTCTTGGAAGGGCGGAGTAGAAAAGAAAAGCAGACAGGTGCGTTAGTAACACCACTCTAAGTATCGTTCCCTTCCATCACTGGAGCCGCTCTATGCTGCTACGAACGAAAGAAGCCTACAGAGCAAAACGAATGATTGTTTAAAAAGTCTGTCGGGACTCCTGAAAGATTTATTCTCTCTATATTTTGGCTTAGACGTGAGACACTGGAAGATATTTTCTCAGAAACGGCTGGACTTCAAGGAGCTGAAAGTGGTTTTTCAACAGAAATCCAGGAAATTGCCCCTTTAAATGCCTTGAAACGAAACATCCTTAAAAGAAATTAACCGAGGGTAGAGCTCTGCTACAAGCGATCAGCACTGGGAGAAACTGGCTCCCGACGGAGGCCGTGGTTAAATTCGAGCTGGTGGGAGAACAGGGGTTTCTTTTTCCCGCTGTTGGAAAAATGTAGATTTTTCGTTGGAAAACCAAAAACAAATTGAACATTTGGCAGCAGAAAGCTGAAAAATGGTGGCTGAAAATTACCAAAACCAGAAATTTATTTGGACCAAAATTTTTGAAACCTGACAATAAAACGGTCAAACACTGGTACATTTTTTGGCCCCCAAACGTCCCCAAAATATTGAAAAATGGCCTAAACTGGCTGAAAATGGGAAAATTTAACCCAAACCCAATGAAAAGGGAAAAGAATGGGTCAAAAAAAATCTCAGAACTGGGAGGAATTGAGCAGTTAACAACTGGTAAATGTTTAACCAAAAATTAAAACCTGAAAACCCTTTGGCTGAAAACTGGGGGGGGGGGTGATAAAAATGGGGGAAAATGACCCAAAATATTATGGCCCAAACCTCCCTAACCCCGGTAAATGTTTGGCCAAAGATGGCCAAAACCTGGAAAAATCTGGCCCAAACCCTAGAAAATTTCCTGCAGAAAACTGAAACAACAGAATTCAGCCAGTGACCAGAAATTTGTTAGCCAAATATTGGCAAAAAAGCGAGACATTTTTAGCTGAAAACCCTAAAACTCCAGGTTTGGGCCCTGCATTTTCAGGTTTCCAACGCAGGAGCTGGACGTCGGGGGGGTGGGGGAAGGAGACGTTTCCCTGAAAATGCTCCTTTTTCCAACAATTTGATGTCCCCAGGAAGAGTTTTGACCAAAACGTCCCGCGCAGCGTTCGGTAAAGCTCCAGAGACCTTCCTGAGAGCGGAGGAGAGCCAGCTCTGGCCAGTTGTAAGTCCTACCCCCAGCTGTAAGGTTGGGAATTGGGGTAATTGACCGGGGTGGCTATAGGTGGCTGGACAGTGACTTCTTAAACAAACCCCATCCCCGTGATTATCCCATGGCTTGAAAGAAAGTAGCACCTCCCCATCAGGGGAAGGGCTGGTGCAAAGATGTGGGTCTCCTGGGTGGATCAGTTTCGTAGCATGGCCGTGGTGATGTGGTGGGGGTACACAGGGCTTGGCTTCTCTTGCTGAGGCATCGCTGAGGCCACCGTTTCAGGGGAGGAGACAGGAGGCACGAAGGAGGCGGCTATGGGCATTGTGTTTCCATGCAAACTCACAGCCAGGGCATCATGGTAGGCCATGCTACGCCCATTCTGCTACCTTGGTGTCCTCATGGTATTAGAGAGACAGGGTGGGTGAGGTCCTGTCTTTTAGCTGGAGCCTGGTATTTCATGCTCGGGGCACCGTGGTATTTCATGCAGCTTGCCACCATGATGGCTTTGGCATTCCTCTGTTGGAAAAACTGGGGCCGGTTCAGAGAAGGCCTCAGAGAGCAATTTTGGGCTCTGGACACTTGCCTTTAGGCTGGGACACAGGAGGGCTCAAATCAATTTTGCCGATGGAAGCGAAGCTTAGGCAGCAGCTTGACCACTGCCGGTCGGTCCCCGACGCTGGGGAACCAGAGCTGATGCCACAGGGCAAAGGGAGATCCAGCTTCCAAGCCAGACAATTTCAGAGTGGAAATAGTGGTGCCGAGTTTGCCCAGCGAGAGGGGTGACCCCCTGGAGCAGCCTCCCGCGGAGCAAGACAGGTTCTGGAGCAACTGGAGCGTTCACACCCAGATCGGGGAGTTGTCTTTCTAAACGCGCCGCTCTAGCGCAATCACAAGGTATGTGCTGGGTCGGCGAATTGCCAGGTGGAGTTCTCTGGCCTAGTCCATACAGCCAGTTGGAATAGAGCAGGGGTTCTCAATCTTCATTGCATTGCGACCCCCTTCTGACAGTAAAAATTACTACACGACCCAAGGAGGGGGGACCAAAGCCTGAGCCTGCTCGAGCCCCACTGACCTGGGTTGGGGTGGGAAGGGATAGTGGGACAAAGCTGAAGCCCAAGGGCTTCAGCCCCAGGTACGGAGCCTGTAACCTGAGTCCCAACTCGCAGGGCTGAAACCCTCGGGCTGAAACCCTCAGGCTGAGCCTTGGGTGTGGGGCTCGGGCTTTGGCCCTGGGCCCCAGCAAGTCTAAGCCAGCCCTGGTGACCCCATTAAAATGGGGTTGCAACCCACTTTGGGGTCCCAACCCACAGTTTGAGAACCACTGGACTAGACAATCCAATGGTCCCTGAAACTTTATGAACCTATCAAGGCCTATGAACCCATGAGCATATGAGATGCCCCGAAACTGATCCTCCTCTCGACCCAGTCAAATGCAATTCTGAGACATCAATAAGTGAATCACTCCTGTATTTCTGTTCAGGGTTGGGATTTGTTTTATCCACCCTCACCTTGGATCATCAGAAATGCTTTTATGCCACTTCCATCGACTGGTTTATTATCTGTGCCAGGCCTCGCACAATGAGATTGATCCAAGCCTAGAGCTCCCAGGCATGACTATGATACAGACACTAAATCAATAAGAAAGGTCCACGCACTGCCAAAGTTTTTCACCCCAGAAACAAGGGGAAGGAGGAAACCACGGCTCTTTTTCAAAAATATGGAATTGGGTGTAAACGTAAGTAATGTCAATATGAAGCATGTTTCCCTGGATAAAATCAGTTGTGTTTCTGGTTAGTTTGGGGCGTTTTTTAAATCCTCTCTTAAATTTTTTTCCCCTTGCTTTTCTCTGCTAGGTTTTATTTTTGTTGTTGTTGTTTTGTTTTTTTGGTTTTTTTTTTTTGTTTTGTTTTGTTTTTTGTCGTAAAATGTTAAATAAAAAAATATCCTCGGTAACAATCGTGAATGCTCACGCCCCCCCCCCCTTCTGAAACGAAACCCAGAGAAAGAAAACAACCATTTCCATTCCCATCTTGGCCCTGAGTTGGGCCATCACAGAACCTCTTTGTTAAAAACAAAAAAGATTTTCTCTTATTTTTATTTGCTTTGTGTGTGTGTGTGTGTGTGTGTGTGTGTGTGTGTGTGTGTGTGTGTGTGTGAAGTTCAAGAATCCCAGTAAAAATTCCCAGCGAGGTTGGTTTTTTCCCTTTTTTATAAAAATAGATTTTTTCCCATTTTTTTGTTGGTTTTTTATTATTTCTGTTTTCAGCCTTTTCTATTATTATTATTATTTATTATTATTTTATTTCATTTGTTCGTTCACGAGCTGAGAGAGGAAGCCCTGCTCCTTTCCCCCTCACCCCACCCCTTTTTGGCAACAAAAAAACAACCGTTCTTTAGGAAATAAATTAACACAGGGGCGGGGAGGGGAGGTTGAGGGGGCGGGTAACTTTCTCTTGCTTTTCAAATGGGTTCAATCCATTTATTTAAACATCCCTTTGTGCCCCCCCCCCCATTTCCCCATTTTGCTCGGGGCAGTTTTGGAAAGAAAGCAGGGGCAATCTGAAGACTGCGTGGCGGGGTGGGGGGGCAGCAGGGAAAGGGTAAATGCTGCCTGGGGATCGGGGCTCTTTAGGGGGTGCAGGGAACAAGGAGGGATCCAATTTCTAGACCAATTAAGCAGCCCATATTTCAATGAGACGCAGGCCGCTACGGCTCAGCGCCTCCAATGGTGTCAAAGGGGGTTAGGCACCTAAAGGGAGGCACCTAACCTCAGATCCTCAAAGGCACTGAAGCTACGGACCTAACTCCCACTGACATCAAACCCCCGCCAGGCGCCTCTCTGCAAGCAAGTGCCTTTCAAAACGCGGCCCCTAAGCTTCGGGCCCGGGAGCACGGTTCTGATGGGTCAACCCGCGGATTTGATACAACAGCCCAGTCACGTCTCCTGGACGGCACGAATTGCCAGCGGCCGACGCACGCGTGAGGCTCCAGCCACCCATGCAATGGCCACCCTGGGGCTGGGCTTCTCACCACGGCCCCTGGAAACGCAGTGCGGCGAATGGCGCTGGGAACAAAGGGAGGATGCACGGACACTGTCGGAGCCAGGCGGGTGTTAGGGTGACACCGGGGCGGGGGTGGGGGGATCAGCTGTGGGCCCTGAACCCGGGACCTTGCATTGTAAACAAGGGTTGCTACCACCTGTTAGCCAAGTTGGCATAGGCTCCTCCACCTCTGTGTGTGATCCAGCCACCACTAGAGGGGGACAGAGCGCCACACGGAGTGGGCGTGGCCTACCCACCAAGTGGGTGTGGCATTCGCAGAATGGGCATGGCCTTTGCACCAAGTGGGCGGGGCTTGTACTAATGCCCTGCTTTTGGCGCTAAGCACCCACTGGCCCCAGGTACCGGGTCCTTTGGACTATGTGGCCCTTGTGTCAGGGCCGAGCTGGCGGCAAAGCCGGTGGCTCTTGAGTCGGGGCTGGAAGAGACGCATGCCTGGATTTTAAAGACACGGTCACCCGAATGCCCCCCCCACACACACCAGCCTTGCCAGGATCGGGGCTTTAGTCAGGAACGAGCCCCGGCTGGAGTCACTCGAGCTGAGGTTCACCGGCCCCGATCCCCCGAGTCCACCCCTGAGCCCGCCCCAGCTGGGTGAAAGCAGGAGTCCGCTTTGCAATGGCAGATGGCACCACGGCCCTTCCCCGACAGCCAGGCTGGGACCCCATGTTCTGATGGCGAAGGGGGTGGGGTCTCAGGGGAGCATTTTACCCCCAGCAACTCAACAGCAGCAGCCCCTCCCCACCCCACCCCCTGCCCAGTGCTAATTGGGAATAGCAGCCCCGGCCCCCGATAACGTCTCACCCATCTGCCCCCCCAGCCCAGAGGCGTTTCTTGATCACCACTGAGAGCCCTGCCAGGAATCCCCTCCCCACACATGTGGGTTGGGGGAATCCAAGGGGGAGAGATGGGGGACAATGTTGGGGGGAACCTCAGGATGGCTGTCAGAGGGGCCAGGATTTAAAGGGAGGTCCAGGGGGACCGCAAAATGGAGGGGCCATTGGAATTCAGCACATAACGGGGGTCCCCTCTCCTGCCCCCGCTGGGGTCCTCGCGATGCCATGGGGCACAGTTCCGGGGGGGAAGCATGGGGAGGTCAGGCTTACGTTTGCCTCGCCTGCGGGCGGGGTGGGACCCCGGCGCCCCCTCGATGTCCCGTCACAGCTCCCTGGCAGCTCATTTCTCCTCACCAAGGCTGCGAGGCGTTCATTTCCTTCCGCTCCCCCCCGGGGGGCATCGCGCGCCATCCACGGGTCACTCGCCATGGGGCTGGGGGGGACGGTGCCTGCCACAGGGCTGGGCACCATCGCTCACCATCGGGGGGGAAGATGGTGCCCGCCATGGAGTTGGGGAGGACGGAGCCCGCTACGGGGTGGGGGACGGTGCCCGCCATGGGGCGGGAGGTTCTGGGGGGGGGGTTGTCTTTCTTTCCATCAGGTCGGGGTGTCGAGGGGGGGCTGCCCAGTCTCTGCCATGGCTCCTCTCTCCTGCCCTCGGCTCGGGCCCTCGCTCAGGCCTTGTGCTGCTTGCTGGTCTTGAAAGAGACCTGCAGGATGCGGTCGCCCAGCCGGTACCCGTTGAGGCTGGCGATGGCCATGGCCGCCTCCTCGTAGTTGGTCATGGTGACGAAGCCGAAGCCCTTGCACTTGTTGGTGGCGAAGTCGCGGATCACCTTGACGTTGGTGACGGCGCCGAAGGGCCCGAAGAGCTGCCACAGGACGCTCTCGTCCGCCTCCGGCGACAGGTTGTAGACAAAGATGCACCAGCCCCCGCTGGAGGCGCCCGTCAGGTTGACGCCCGCCAGGCTGGTCATGCTGTCGATGGTGATGGGCGAGAACCTGGAGATCAAGGACAGAGGACTACCTTGGGTGTAACGCGGGCATCGGCGCGGCGGGCGGGCGTGGGCTGGACTGGAGCACAGCACCCGCCCGCCCTGGGCACAGGGAGCGGGGTCCCTCCTTGGCCACCACCCCAGGCCTGGTGCAGGGGGCCCTACATTCTAGCCAGCCCCCAAGATCAGCTCCGGGGGACAGGGGTTCGAGGGAGGCAGCAGAGCCTGGGATCCGGATTCGAACTCGCTCTCACCTGCAGCGCCCTCCGCCCCTCCCCCACCGTAATTCCATGGGGGGGGCAGACCAGGATTTGAGCCCCCCACCCCCGGGCATGGCGGCTTTGGACTGCGCTGCCCTAACCCGGAATCGGGTTCATCTCCCCGCTCTGCCCCAAACTCCCTGGGTGACCCCGGCCAAGCCACTGGCGCTCTCTGGGCCTCAGTTTCCCCACGTGTGCAATGGGCTTAATGATCCTTCCTGGGTCTATTTCGATTGTAAAGTCTTCGAGGCAGGGACTGTCTGTCCCTGGATCTGGGCAGTGCCCGGCACAACAGGGGCGCAGGTCTTGTTTCGGGTCTGGGGGAGGGCTGGATCTCGGGCGGGGTCTCTAAGCCTAATAACAAAAGCAGGTACCAGGCAAGGCAGCCAGTGTGGCTGGGGCCAGCTGTGGGGGGGGGGGGTCTGACTCGAAGGCCCCTCTGGGCACGTTCCCACCCCCACCACCCACACGCCGGCCAGGTTCTGAAGAGCGTCGAACCCCAACCCAAGGGAGGGAATAATCGAGTGACGCATCCCATGTGCCCCCCCCCCACCAGACTCCCAAGGCCCTGACACCCCGGGGGCGGGGGCTGGGCATTCTGCACTGGCCAGCTGTTCCCATGCTGGGGGGGGGGAAGGGGGGTTGTGATTATGATTTAAAAGAAGACGCCCCAGAATTGACCCCCAAAAGTTCTTTCCTTTCCAACAGCAGGCCTGAAATGGAACCAGGCCCCTGGCATCCCGCTGGCCAGGACCCCCTGCCCCCAACACCCCACCCCAGGCACACAGGGAAGGGATCTGGTTGGTGACAGAGCCCAAGGTCCCAGGGGGAGATGAGGGAAGTTGGGGGGGGTCTGTGCTGTCAGGCTGGGCTTGGCAGGGGGGCTTGGGGAGGGGACGGGCAGTACGGGGGGGCTAGTTAATTCCGAGCGCTGGTGGCTGGGGCTGGGGGGGGTGGGGGGGCTCATTACCTCTTAACGCCGTAGGCCATGTTTAGCAAATTGTCCAGCCTGTGGGAGGAAGACGGAGAGGAGAGGAGAGGCCCCGGTTAGTAGCTGACCCTGTAAAGCGGGGAGGGGGGCCCTGCGTGGTCCTCTGGCTTGGTTATGGGGCAGCAGGGGCAGGAAAGGGCCAGGCGCCGCGTGTAGATGGGGGATGTGTGCGACACCGGCTGCATTGCCCATGGGAGGACACCCGGCTGCGTGATGGCTGCACTGCATGTGTTTGCACGACGGCCGCATCACACGTGTCAGTGCACCTGGGTGTAGGTGAGAGTGCACACGCATGCACGAGGGCTCTGTGGCACGTGTAAATGCACATGCATGCACGAGGGCTCTGTGGCACACATAAATGCACACACATGCACGAGGATTGTGTGGCACGGGTAAATGCACACGCATGCACGAGGGCTCAGTGGCACGTATAAATGCACACGCATGCATGAGGGCTCAGTGGCACGTGTAAATGCACATGCATGCACGAGGATTCTGTGGCACGGGTAAATGCACATGCATGCACAGTGGCTCTGTGGCACACGTAAATGCACACACATGCACGAGGATTGTGTGGCTCGGGTAAATGCACACACATGCACGAGGGCTCAGTGACACATGTAAATGCACACGCATGCACGAGGATTGTGTGGCAGGGGTAAATGCACACGCATGCACAGTGGCTCTGTTGCATGTGTTACACATGTGCCTGGCAACATGAATGTTCCATGTAGCACATGCTGCATCCATGAAGGTGTGTGTGCTTCACACACATGCGTGTTGCCTGGCCATGTGTAGCAGTTCGCACATGTGGGCTCAGGAGCTGTGTAGGAGATATTGAATCACACGGCATGCTACGTGTGGCTGCTTAGAAGAGACACGTGCAACACGCATGTCGTGTGTGCACCACGCGGCGTTGCAGCATGTGGAATAGCCCACGCGCCCCCTGCAGGGGCTGCACACACAGCACATGGGTCCCGCTGCATGCATGACGCAGGCATGATGCACACGGACGCTGCTGGATGCACACGCATGTTGCGTGTAATTTTTTTTTCACACTCAGGCCAGCAACCCCCGTGGACACAAACGCGTCCGAGAGGTTCGGCCACGGGTGGCGCACGCAGGGAGTGGGACACGGGTCACCCGTGTGCGGAGGCTCTGCCCGGGGGGCTGTATACACGCTGCAGTCCTGGCTTGGGGTGCATGGGGGGGTCAGGCCCTATTATACTGTTGTGGGGGGTTAATTTTAAAGCTGGAGGGTTAAATATACAAGGAGAGCAGGCTTGGTTCCAGAACTGGACCTAGCTGGAGACAACGGGGGGCTGAGGGGGATAGGCCCCTGTCTAAGGGTGCACGACTGGCTGTTTGTGGGGGGGCCTCAGATCCAGAGCCCCTCATTCCCAGGCCGCAGTAACGAAGCCCCTGATGCGTGAGCACATTAAAATGGCGGGGGGGGGGAATCTAGTGAGATTGGTAGGGGGGAATTACGGATGCCATGGCAACCCAGGCACCTGCCCCCCCCCCATGCACCCAGTATGCCCCCCTCCCCTCACTCCCTCTCCTTGTGGTTGAGAAAGTTGAGGTCCCTGAATCGCCGGCTCCCCAGGAATGGTCTCCCCCACCCCACCCCACTCGTCTGCTGCCCACCTAGCCATGATGCCCAGGGCTGAGATGCAGCCACCTCTGGGGTGAGGCAGGGGGTTGTTTCTCCAGGGATCCCTCGAGTCCCTGCACAGGGTGCCCTGCCCAAGATGCCACCTGTTACCTGCCTTTCAGAGGGGCAGATACGGCCAACAGTGTCCCAGCTGCCCCCTTCCTTCCTGCCCCACAGAGCCAGACCTCCCGGCCGGCGTGCACGGACATCTCTCCCTCGACACCTGGGGATCCAGCCCCATTGCTGGGATGCAGCCGGCTCTGGGGTGGGGCCTGGCTTTCTAGCCAATGCCGCACGACAGATGGCACCAGGCAATGGGGGAGGAGCCCGGCCCTGGCAGGAGTTTGGGGGGCAGGATGGGATTTCGGCCAGGATGCCTGGGTTCATGCCCCGGACCCCAGCTACTAAGAACTGAGTTTTATTTCTCCTCTGCAAGGCGGTGCGCCCCCTCCCCCACCCCGGCCCAGCAAGTGGTGACCTCCCTGCCGCCAGTTCAGCCCCTTGGGGGGGTGTCTCCCATCCAAATCCTCTCTACGGCGTGACCCTGCTTAGCACTGAGCTGTCCCCACCGCCCGGCTGTGGGGATCGGGCCCCCCCCAGGGGTCCCAGACAGTTCACACCTCTGTGATGGAGCCAGCCCCCATGATGGCGGGGGCGGGGGTGACAGCAGGGGACAGGGGGGAGAGAGGTGATGGGGAGCCCCCCAGCCCCAGCAGAGACAGAGGGGGTGGGGGTGGGGTGCCCGGGGGAGAGGTACCCAGGGGGGTCATTTCACAGATCCCGAGCTCGTCATGGGGCAACCAGGACTAACTGTGCTGTATGCAGAGATGGGGTGGGGCTATTGGTAAAGGGGTGGGGCAGGACTAAGGGGTGGGGCCAATGGTAAAAAAGGCCACAAGGGGACATGTTAATAGAACAAGGGGAGGCGTCAGGAGCAAAGGGGGAGGAGTTACTAGTGAAATGGGAGGAGCTAATAAGAGGGGCTGGGAAAGGGGCTAACAGTAAAGGATGAGGGGGTGGGACAAAAGGGGAGGGGTCATGGGAAGGAGCTAATAGTAAAAGGGGCGGGGCCAGGGCAAAGGAGGCGGGGCTACTGGTGAAAGGGCAGGTGCTAGCTGTAGGAGGGCGGGGCCAGGGCCTAAAGGGGTGGGGTGACCCGGAAAGGGGCGGGGCTCCCAAGCAGAGGGGCGGGGCCAAGGCCCTGGGGCGCCTCACCTGAAGCGCTGGGTCTGGTGGTGCAGCGGCCCCGTGTAGCGCCGTGCCGTGGTCTGGTACAGGTGGCTCAGCAGCGCCTGGCCCGTCTTCTGGCTGGGGTTGTTGGCGAACTTGACGGTGATGGGCTCGCTGGCCCCCAGCGGCTTCTGCCCATTCAGCCCCTTGATGGCCTCCTCCGCCTCTATCCTCTTGTCGAAGCGGATGAAGCCCACCCCTCGGGAGACGCCTGGGGGGGGAGCGCAGCCAGGTCGGGGGGGGCTGGGCTGGTCTCAGCGTGGCGCCGAGGGGACCGTGGGGCAGGGGGCTGTGGGGTCAGTAGCGGGCCCTGTGGGGCAGGGGGCCAGGGTGGGGCTTGGCAGGGGATGCCGTGGGGCAGAGAGGGGAGCAGGGGGTCAGTGAGGGGCACCGTGGGGCAGGGGGCAGTAGGGGGTGCTGTGCTGCAGGGAGCAGGGGGGTCAGTAGGGAGTCCCGTGGGGAAGGGGGCCAGTGGGGGAGTGCACCATGGGACAGGGAGCGGGGCAGAGGGACAGCAGGGGGCATTGTGCTGCAGAGAGTGGGGGAGTCAGTAGGGGGTGCCGTGGAGCAGGAGGTCAGTAGGGGCTGCCATGGGGCAGAGGGCCAGTGGGGGGGCACCACAGGACAGGGGGCTCTGAGCACTCATGGGTGTCCAGGTGATTTTTCACAGCAGCCTGGGCCCATCAAGATGAGGATCGTCCCCCTCCCCCATTTGGGCCAAATCAGAGCCATGGGTGTCCCCCCCCCAGAACTGACCCCCGGCCCGTCGGTCTCCAAGCCCAGATGGGCCCATGGGTCTGACCCGGGGGGTGGGGGGGGCATGGGAGGGGCCGGAGCAGGATGCTGCTGAAGTTGCCGGGCCCCACTGATCCAGCCCCTCGGAGAGAACCCTGGAGTCCGGGCTCCCACCCCCCGCCCCGGGAGCGGGGGGCTCCCAGCCCCTACCTGTGACCTGGTCCACCAGGATGCGGGAGGTGATGATGCGGCCGTACTGGGAGAAGAGCTGCTCCATCTCCTTCTGGCTCATGCTCTTGGGCAGGCCGCTCACATACAGGTTGGCGTCGCGGATGGAGGCCGAGCTGGGCCGGGCGTAGGAGACCTTGGGGGGTGGGGAGGGGTCAGACGGGGGCGCCAGGGAGACAAGAGGGGGGCAACCCCTCCCCCGCCACCGCCTCGCGCTTCGCCCCTCCCCTCCCCGGAGTCCTGGCGCCCAGCCCCCTGTTCTAACCACTAGGCCCCGCTCCGAGCTGGGGACAGGGGCAGGATCTGTGGTGCTTCCTCCCCCCCAACTCCATGGGTCTGTCTGTTGCTGGGGGGGCGGTTACCTGGCTACCCCCCAACCCCTCTCTGTCCTTGAATCCAACCAGCTCCGTCCCTCCATCCCCTCATCCGCCCCCATCCTCATCCCCTTCTCCCCCCCAGCCTCAACTCCAGCCACCCCAGCCTCATCGCCTCACCCCCCCAGCCTCATCCCCAGCCCCCCAGCCTCATCCCCTCGTCCCGCCCCCCCCAGCCTCACCCCCAGCCCCCCCAGCCCCCCGCTCACCTTGATGGTTTTCATCTGCAGTTTCAGCCCGTTCAGGGTGTTAATCGCTTTGTCTGCGTCGTTCGGGTCCACGTAATTCACGAACCCGTAACCTAAACTCTGCCCTGGGGGCGGGGAGAGGAGTGAGTGGGGGGGGGTACTGAGCCCCCTCTCCCTATCTGCACAGCTCTGCCGGTGCCCCTCACTCCCGACCCGTGGCTCCCCGCTACCCCAGCCCTGCCCCCTGGGTTCTGCCGGTGCCCCTCACTCCTGCCCCGCAGCCCCTGCCAGCCCGGGCCTGCCCCACACCCCGGGCTCTGCCAGTGCCCCTCACTCCTGACCCATGGCCCCCCGCTACCCCAGCCCTGCCCCCCGGCCTCTGCCAGTGCCCCTCACTCCCGACCCCTAGCCCCCGTACCTGTGATCTTGTCCCGGACCAGCTTGCAGGACTCGATCTCCCCGATGCTGCCGAAGAGGCTCTTGAACTCCTCCTGCGTCATGTTCTGGGGCAGGTAGTTGACGATGAGGTTGGTTTTGCTGTCGTCGGCCGCCCCGTTGGCGCTCAGGGGCGGCCCGTTGGGGAGGCCGCTGTTACTGGTGGGGCCGTTGGACACCTGGGTCTCCATGGTGCTGATTATCTGCTGGAGACAAGAGGGGGCAGGGGGTGATCGCTCTGCAGGCAGGGGGCGCTGTGTGGGGCAGGGGGAAGGAGGCACTGGATGGGGGAGGGGTGCTGGATGAGGTTAGGGGGCTCTGTGGGGGAGGCGTGGGGGGAAGGGGAGTGCTGCCAGGGGGAGGGGAGAAGGGGCTCTGTATGGGGCAGAGAGAGGGCTGGTGGATGGGGTTAGGGGACACTGTGGGGGGGAAGGGGTACCTCTTGCGGGAAGGGTGCTGTGTGGGACAGAGGGTGATGGATGGGGTTAGGGGGTGCTGCGTGGGGGAAGGACGCTGTGTGGGGACAGGGGACTGATCCAAGGGGGCACTCCATGGGGTTGGGGGAATTCTTCAACGGGGGAGATCTGGCAGGATGCCCTGGCGTTTGCTGCCACCCCAATGGGTCGCCAAGCGTCCTGGTGCCAGGCCGGTTCAGCCCCGGGGCGGGGGGCGGAGACATCGCGGGGCACTATGGACAGACAGATGGACACACACCCTCCCACCCAAGCTCAGGGAAAAGCCAAGGGACCGGGGAAGCTCTGTTGGCAAACCCCGGCCAGGCTGCCAAATCCAGAGCCCAGGAAACCCGGGGACGGAGGGACTGACTGCTGGGGGGCACAGACAGCTGGGCCGAGGGGTACAGACAGACAGACAGGCCGAGGGAGACAGGCAGCCAGGCCAGGGGGAAGGGACAGACAGACAGGCTGGGAGAAGAGATGGCTGGGCCAGGGAGGGGGGACAGACAGACGAGCGGGGAAGGGGAGATGGACAGACAGACAGGGAAGGGGGGACAGATGGCCAGGCCAGGAAGGGACAGACAGCTGGGCAGAGGGGACAGACAGACAGTTGGGGGGCAGATGGCTGGGCCAGGGAGGGGGTACAGAGAGACAGACGGGCAGTGGGGGGACAGACAGTCAGGCCAAGGAGAGACAGACGGCCAGGCTAAGGGGACAGACAGACAGGCGGGGGGACAGACAGACAGGTGAGGGGGGACAGACGGGTAGGAGGGGACAGACAGATGGGCAGGGGGGGAACAGACAGATGAAGGGACAGACAGACGGGCGGGGGGACAGCTAGATGGGCAAGCGGACAGACAGAAGGGTGAGGTGGGACAGACAGACGGGCGAGCGGACAGACACTGAGGCGGGGGGGACAGACAGATGGGGGGACACAGACAGTCCCAGCTGCTCTAACACTTTGGGGAGTCAAGCCCCAAATGCCCCCCCCCGTGCGCTCCCTGCAGCAGGGCCCCTTCCCCTCCCCCCACACGGAGCAATGAGGAGCCGGCTCCAACCCCCACCCTGGTCTGGTTATTTCTGCCCCATCTAACATGGGAAAACCAACCCCCTCCAATGCCCCAAAGAACCCCGAATCAGCTGCCCCCCCTTCCTAACACCCCCGTCCCAGTCCTGGCTGCAGCCAGTGCTCTTAACCCTGCCTTAGCCACCCGCCTCCCGCTCCGAAGACGCTGGATCCTCCAGGCCCGGCTGCCCCAGGTCTCCCCCCAGACCCTCCCCTTGAGACACTGATCCACTTTCCAATGCATTCGCCTGCCCGGCTCCTCTGGGGGCACCAGATCTGCCTTCCCCTAGCAGCCAGAAACCACCCCACGTCCAGCCTTGGTCTGTCCCTGTTTGCTCTTGGGCCCACGCCGCCTCGCGCACCCCCACCCTGGGATGTACACGGAGCGCTCAGCTCCCCGGCGGCCTGCGTCCAGCCAGGCTGAGCAAACCCAGCACTTGCAGCGCCGCCCTGGCTGCAGGGAAGGTGCCTTGCGTCGACAGCCTGCGGCTCTAGCCTGACCTCCAGGCCGTTCCTTCCCCCCAGACACCCCGTGTGGAGCCCAAGGATCGCAGCTAAACCAGCCTCAGGCAGAGACCGGGGGGGAGCCAGGAGCCCCCGACACCCCCGCGATGGCAGGGACATGCCCAGATACTCCCAGCCCCACGCTGCAGAGGAAGGCGAACCTCCTCCCCACCCCCTATCTCTGCCAATCTGACCTGAAGAAATTCCTCCCTGTCCCTGATCGGGCAGCCAGTCTGACCCTGAGCAAGCCCCACCAGCCAGCACCTAGCGAGAGGATGCTTCTCTGGCTGAGCTCTGACGCTTTAGAGGAAGGCTGTGGGGGGGGGGGGGGGGACAGGATCCATCTGCCCAGTTGTGCACTGTGGGGGAAGGGACAGCCCTTCCTGAACCCTGCAGGCAACCGGCTGCAGCCCTGAAGCATGAGGTTGGATTCTAGCCATTGCCTTAATGCAGAGCCGGGAGCGTGCGGAGGGAATACAGAGATTCCTCTTCTCCTCATGGTCCATGATGGAAGGGGACGAACAGTGGGGCTGACAGATTCCAAGGCCAGAGGGGACCCCCATGACCAGTTCCCCCCGGCTGTAGAATCGCTCCCAGAAGTGAGAGATCATCTTTCAAAGCCCCCCAAGCGATGGTGAGTCCAGCCCCTCCCCGGGAAGCAGCTTCGCCACATCATCACCTCCCTGTGTCTTATTCCAGGGCCGGATTTATCTACCTTCAACTCCCAGCCACTGGCCCTTGTCAACCAGACTGAAAAGACCTCGTCCCGCACTCCAATCCACCCTCCATCGCCAACGGCCCTTTAATCGGCCATGGGCCTGCTCCATGGTCAGTCGCCTGTCCCTGCAGCCATCCTGCTGCATCCTGCTTCATGAGTCAAGGAAGCACAGGGCAGATCCTAGGAGGCGATTCCCATTCAGGGGGCATTGACGCCCCTCTGGTGAGACCGGGCCAGGCCAGGGGGAAAATGGCCCTGCCTGCAGCTTGTCCAAAAGTCCCCAAAGACGGGAGGGGTCGTGGCCCATCTGATCAGCCAACATTAATGTCGGTGAAATGCCCCTCAGCGATGCAGGACCCCGGAGACATCCCCCTTTCTCAGAAGCTAGCAGGGGGGAAGCAGGATCGGGGTATGTGATTCGGGGAGCCCATTGCCTCAAACCCATCTCTCGTATCCTGCGCGCGGCCTGGAGGTGCAATTCCAGCAGCAGGAGGTGCCCAGTGGCCTTTTGCCCCTGGGTGCTGAGTGCCCCCACCGGAGAGCTGCCCTCATTGAGCCAACAGCGAGGACAAGCCCGGCGCATGGATCCAAGACTGGGGCCTGCTGGGCCCCAAAATTCAGCAGCCAGATCAGCGCCACAAACCGATCCCGGCGCGCCTCCTGCCGCCCCGGGGATGCCTGCAGCGGCCGGTCAGCTTCAGCCATGGCTGTATCAGCTTCTCCTCCTCGGTTCTGTCAGTCCCCCGGCGGCTCCGTTAGGGATCCATTGGCCTGAGCCATGCCACCCCGTGCCGCAGCCGCGCGTCTGAGGGAGGAGAGGGTTGGAAACCGGCGTGGCAAAGAGAGCATCAGGATGGAACCGGGGGGGGGACCCCAAACTCCCACAATTCCCTGCGAGGCGTGCACAAATCTCCCACAAGGAGGCGCACCAGAGGCTGCGGTAGGAGACGCCAACCTCCCACCGCACGGCGCTGCTCCTCTTTTCCCAGCGCAGCCCGGCGCACCGAGGGGACACGGCACCGGAAAGGTGAGTGCGCTCTGCCGAAACCGCCCTGGTGGCAGCAAGGACTCGATGGCCGCAGGGGAAATGGGGAAGGCTGGATCTATGCTGGGGCAGTTTGCCGGTGCTGCTACACCCCTGCTCAGCAGAGCTCTGCCAGCCAACGGTTGCAATGTAGACCCGGGCTGAGATACCTTGGCCAAAAATGGCACCGTTTAACCCAAGTGCATTAGCGACACAAGGCCTTTTCCTTCCAGCACACGAGCGTCCATCCCCACGTGGCATTCCCCAGGCGCAGGGCCTTTCAATTCACCCCCTACCTTAGTCCAAATTCACTTTCCGGGATAGACGAGGCTGGGTCTGCGTTAGAGGCCTTTGCCAGCATAGGGGGCCTGGCAAAGTGCCCCTAGCAGGGATGCTGCCAGGCTGGCATCGCTCACCCCAGCGCCCCCGAGTGAAATACGCTAGCCCGGCAAAAGCACAGATCGGCTGGTGTCACCGGCTCTGCCCTAGGGCTTTTGCCAGCTCGTCTGGGTCGGTCGGGGATGAGCTTTTCCACACTCCCGACTGACCAGCCGGGCTAGCAAAGCTCTCCCCTGGGCAGCCGGCCCAGGGCATGTCTGGGATACCTAGCAAATCGGACCCGCGAAGCCACACAGTTATACCCGGGCAAATTCTGTGCATCCACCGGGCCTCACACTCAACCCCCGCCCCACAGCTTAGGGCCCGAAGGAAGCCGCCAGGGGCTGGAGTGTTTGGCCAAGGTCACGCCTCCCCCAACAGCTGCAAAAAGCATCCCGAAGGACACTCCTCCGCCCCCGGCCTAGGATTTTGATTTGATCAGGAAGAAGCAACCACAGCGCCCCCTAGCGCCATGCAGGACCAACGGCGAGGGGAGAGCGCCCCTTACGGAGCCCTCGCCCCGCTCCCTGCAGCACAGCGCCCCCTAGCGCCACTCTGGGGCATTGGGCCAGCGTGGACTGCCAGGGGAGGGTGCCCCTGCTGAGTCCCCCATCCCACTGACTACAACACAGCACCCCCTAGTGCTGACCTGGAGCACCGGGGCCAGCACTGGCTGCCGGGGGAGGGCAGCCCAATGGGTTACATCTGCTCTGAGCAGGATTTGGCCCATGGCAGATGGCAAAGCCTGCAGAGCACCCCCACACTGCCAACACCCTGCCTGCCACCGACCCTTCCACCCCCACCCTGCTGCGCTGAGTGGCCCCTGCAGCTGCTCTGGTGCGGCCGTCAGCTCCCTGTCGGGTTATTGATCCGTCCATCGATCTCGACATTATCCCCGGCCCCAGGCCAGACACCAAATCCGTCGGCGGTGAACTACCAGCCAAACCGCACCCGGCAAAGCTCCTCAGCCCCCTGCTGTCCCAGCCCTAGCCCCCCGGAGCAGACATCCCGCTGCCTTGGTGTGGAAGGCGGGAGATTTCTCTGGGGTTCCTATGCGTCCCCCCAGCACCCTGGGAACTGGAAGCCCCTCCGTGGCCCCCCTTGCACTGGGGGCTCATTCCCAGACCCTGTCGTGGGGCTGGGTTTGCGGGTCCCTCCTCCCCCCATGCCCGGATTGAGGCCGACCCAGACCTGTGCAAACCCACCTGGATGCTCTCCTCCCCCAAGGGCCTGGGCCCCAGGGAGTGTGGGGGGTCCCAAATGCAACCTCCCTCCACGTGTTTTTACCCATTGGATCCCCACTTCCCTCTCCGAGCTGAGATAGAACCCAGGAGTCCTGACTCCCAGCCCCGCCCCACACCTGGTGGACCCCACACTCCTTCTCCTGGCCTGCCCAGACCGAGCTGGATCATGTATTCTGCCCAGACGCCATGGGGGCAAAAGATCTATCTGGCGTTAAGATTAAACTCGATAAGTTTATGGAGGAGATGGTATGATGGGATAACATGATTTTGGTAATTAATTGATCTTTAAATATTAATGGTAAATAGGCCTAATGGCCTGTGATGGGATGTTAGATGGGGTGGGATCTGAGTTACTATAGAAAATTCTTTCCTGGGTGTCTGGCTGGTGAATCTTGCCCACGCGCTCAGAGTTTAGCTGATCGCCATATTTGGGGTCAGGAAGAAATTTTCCTCCAGGGCAGATTGGCAGAGGCCCTGGGGGTTTTTCACCTTCCTCTGCAGAATGGGGCACGGGTCACTTGCTGGAGGATTCTCTGCTCCTTGAAGTCTCTAAACCACGATTTGAGGACTTCAGTAGCTCAGACATAGGTGAGAGGTTTTTCGCAGGAGTGGGTGGGTGAGATTCTGTGGCCTGCGTGGCGCAGGAGGTCGGACTAGACGATCATAATGGTCCCTTCTGACCCTAGTATCTATGAATCTATGAGATTCATTCTGGTCACTCCAGCTTGGCCCGGGGGGGAGGCAGCGAGAGGGTGACGCTGACGTGACCTGGCTTGGTGGGCAGCCCCTGCACTCAGCCGGCCGGCCCTTCTCCGACTGCACCACGGTAACTCCTGAACACAGCCTCTGACCACAGGGCCTCTTCTCGGCACCTCTGGGCAGAGCCCCTGGGATTTGGGGTGGAAATCGGAAATCTAGAAGAGGCAAAATGGGGGATGCACGGAGCCCCTGGCATGGGGGAGAGTGGGGAACTCCGGTATGAGGGTGGAGACATTGGGGGGCACTCAGAGCCCCTGGCATGGGGGAGAGTGGGGAACCCCAGTGTGAGGGTGGGGACATTGGGGGGCACTCAGAGCCCCTGGCATGGGGGAGAGTGGGGAACCCCAGTGTGAGGGTGGAGACATTGGGGGGCACTCAGAGCCCCTGGCATGGGGGAGAGTGGGGGTCCCTGGTATAGAGGAGGCTTTGGGGGCAGGCAGAGCTCCTGCCATGGAGCCAATAGGAGTTGAGGAGCATAGAGAGCCCCACCTTCTAGCAGAGCTTGTAGCACCCACCAGCAGGGGGAGTCAGCAGAATTGCTCTGCATGGGCTGGATGGATGAGATCAGATAGAAGGTGTGTATGGGGATAGATAGACAGACAGACAGATAGATAGATAGATAGATGGGGTGTATGGGGATAGATAGATAGATAGGGTGTAAGGGGGGGGGTGTATGGGGATAGATAGATAGATAGATAGATAGATAGATAGATAGATAGATAGGGTGTAAGGGGAGGGGGGGTGTATGGGGATAGATAGATAGATAGATAGATAGATAGATAGATAGATAGATAGGGTGTAAGGGGAGGGGGGGTGTATGGGGATAGATAGATAGATAGATAGATAGATAGATAGATAGATAGATAGGGTGTAAGGGGAGGGGGGGTGTATGGGGATAGATAGATAGATAGATAGATAGATAGATAGATAGATAGATAGATAGGGTGTAAGGGGAGGGGGGGTGTATGGGGATAGATAGATAGATAGATAGATAGGAGTGGCTGGGGACAGACAGATGGGCCGGGCTGGGGATGGAGGGATGGGGGAACGATAGACAGACAGGCCCAAGGAGGGAAGCAGCCCCCCTTTGGGGCCCTGCCATTGTCCCAGCCCCCCGGCCCCACCTGGCTTGGGCAGCTGTGTCTGCGGGCGGGCGGCGGGGCCATCCCCTGCCACAGCGCAGCCGGCCGCGGTGTCAGTTGCAGGCCGCGGCCCAGCTTAGCCGGGCTAAGCCCCTAATTAGGATGATCCCCCGGCTCCATCCGCCTTAACGCCACACAACGAGCTTAGCCCCCCCCCTCCTCCAGCAAACATATGTCACGGGGGCAGGGGGGCTGGACTGAGACACACACCCCAGGCCTGATCCCCCCCCCGGTCCCCTTTTCCACGTGACAGCCATCTGGCCCAGCCCGCGGGCCTCAGTTGCCACAGCAACCATCCTCTCAGCAACCACTTGGCAACGGAGACGCCATCCCCTAATCCAGTTTGGCCAGAGTGGGGATGGGGGGTCCTCTTGGCCCCCTGGCCCTCCAAATCCCTCCCGTGGATCATCACCCCTCAGAGAGACCGGTGGGGGGTCTGAAGGGTATCCCAAACCTTGCCCCATCTACTCACCCCTCTCCCCCTGCCATAGGCTCCCTACAAACCCCTATAGAAGGGATCAGCCCCTCCATCCGCTGCTATATGGCCCTGGGAGGGGTCTATAGGCGGGATGGAATTCCCTGTTCAATTCTATAGGGGGTCTCGAGATACAGAAGGGAACAAAGTCTCCACTCAGTTCTATGGGGGGTCTCTAAATACCCATGGAAAGGAGAGAAGCCTGTAATTCCATAGGTGGCCTGTAGACACCTACAGAAGGGATAGAAACCCTGATTCAGTTCAGTAAGGGAGAGTCTCTTCCTATAGTGGGAGAGAATCGTTGATTACCTTCTAAAGCACCTATAGAAAACGTTTTCGACCAGATCCTCCAGGTTTCGAGGGACCCTGCTCCTCTGCTAGGGAAGCCCCATGAAGTTCTATAGGGGTGTTTCCCATGAGGGTAAAATTCTATAGGTGCATTTTCAAGTGGGGAAAACACTGCCCGGCTCGGAGCAGCCTGCCCCACGGGACGCCCGGGAGCCCTGACCTGCCAGCCCCCGTGTGCCCGGCTCGGGGCAGCCTGCCCTGCGGAACGCCCAGGAGCCCTGACCTGCCAGCCACCGTGTGCCCGGCTCGGGGCAGCCTGCCCCGCGTGATGCCCGGGAGCCCTGACCTGCCAGTCCCCGTGTGCCCGGCTCGGGGCAGCCTTACCCGCGGGACGCCCGGGAGCCCTGACCTGCCAGCCCCCGTGTGCCCGGCTCGGGGCAGCCTGCCCCGCGTGATGCCCGGGAGCCCTGCCCTGCCAGTCCCCATGTGCCCGGCTCGGGGCAGTCTGCCCAGCTGGCTGTGGAGGAGCTGGGTGGGTGATCTGGTTCCAGCCGCGTCCTGCCTAGTTTCCAGAGGACGTCTGTGGCAATCAAACTGTCTCCGCAGAACATTTCACTTTCTACTCAGCAAACCCCAATGGGGAAGAAAATGTTTCCTCAGAATTTTTTCCCACTGGCTTTAATGCCAAAGCCAAATAACCCCAATCTCACTGCCACGCACCCACCACCATGACGGGCCTCGCACCAAATCGGAGCCCCATCGCACCGGGCGCTGCACAGACCCCTGACCAAGATCAGGGCCTCTGGGTGTTGAGTGATGCACAGGCCCAAAGGGAGAGCCAATCCTGGCCCAAAGGGCTCAGAGCCTTAATAGATAAGCCAGAAAAGGGGGGCAGGGGTGTTGTCATCCCCATGATACTGGTGGGGAAACTGAGGCACAAGAGCAAGTAAGTGGTGTTTTTAGAAGTATCACACAGCAAATCTGGGGCAGAAGTGAGAACAAAAACCATGCTTTAACCACTAGACCCCACTCCCCTCCCACGGCTGGGACTAGAACCCAGAAGTCCTGACTCCCAGCCCCTCTGCTCTAACCACTAGACCCCACTCCCCTCCCACAGCTGGGACTAGAACCCAGGAGTCCTGACTCCCAGCTCCTCTGCTCTACCCACTAGACCTCACTCGCCTCCCACAGCTGGGGCTCGATCTAGGCGTCCACAGTCTCCCTTCCTCTATGAGGCCCCCTCCCATTCCCAGGGCTGGGCCCAGAGCCCAGGTGTTCTAACCCTCGATCCCCTTTAAATGCCACAGCTGCAGTTTTGCCAACACCGGCAAAGTTTGGTGTTCCCCCCAGCTGCTCAAGTCATGGGGCTGACGAGGGAATCCCAGCTTTCACAGCCACCAAAACGCCCTGGCGGGTGTCGCGAGAGGTGTGACAACGTGCCCCCCACAGGCTCAGCACCCAGAGCGAAAACACCCCACATGGACTGAGGTTTTAAAAAAAAATCTTACTTTTTTTAAGATCATCTCAAGATTGTTTGTGGGGGGAAAAGCTGATATCCCCATTCCCCAGCTGGAGAAACTGCCCTGTGGCCGTGGCATGACAATCGCCAGACCGCCCTCCATCAAGGGCCATTTTAAAATCAAGTCCTTGTGCCCAGCCCCCCTCCCCCCCCCACGCTCTAACCACTAGACCACATTCCCCTCCCGGAGACCGAGCCAGAACCCAGGAGTCCTGGCTCCCAGCTCCCCCCACTGCTCTATCACTAGACCCCACTTCCCTCTGCTCCCAGTGCCGGGGATAGAACCCAGGAGTCCTGACCCCGGGCCTGTCCTCCCTCGCCCGTCTCCGCAGAGAAGCAAGCCATCCGTGGTATGATAATCCTCCATTGTGCGCCAGGCAGGCAGGAGAGAAAGGAGCGAAACGCCCCCTCCCCTTCCCCCCCACGCAGAGACAAACCCGGCACACACAATGCTGGCCCCGGGCCCTGCGGACAATGGGGCATTGAGCGCCCAGGCGACAGGAGGCACCGGGCTGCCAGCCACGGAGCGCTGCTATTCTCCCACACATCCGCCCCCCACCGCCCTGCTCCCCGCCGCCCCCCCATGTCAGGGGAGCTCTACGGCACAGGGAGACAATCAGCGAGAAAACGAGACGGGTCGGGTAGCCAAGCCAGCGTGTTAGTGATGTGGCCGGGGATCAGGGCGCCGGGGTTCCTGGAACTGCGGGGGGAGGGGGGCCTGGGGGTCATGGGGAGGCCTGGGAGCCAGGACACCTGGGTTCTGGTCCCCTGTCTGGAAGGGCACTGGCACCTAGTGGGGAGGGTACAGAGATAGCGAGCCAGGATGTCTGATTTCTAGCCCTTATGCTGAGCCCTAGGATAGTCCACTAGGATCAACCTCCTTCCCCCTGTTCAGATCTCCCCAGCTGCACCCACCACATGGCAGGCAGAATTAAAGGGTGCTATTGGCCCGCCGTATTATGATAGCAACTAGAGGCCCCAACCCAGACCAGGGCCGCATCGCGCCAGGCACTGCCTAGACCCCACCTGAGACCAGGGCCCCGTCGCGCCGGGCGCTGCCCAGACACACAGTCCCTGCCCTCAGTTGTTCACCCTCTCACTAGCACGGGGAAGGGTTAACTCCTGTTTGACTGAGGGGATCTCTGAGAGTTTGGGGGCAGATTCTCAGTGCTCTGACTCCCACCACAGGTGCAGGGCCTTGGATAACCTGACGCTGAGGCCACAGAACCTCTGCTGCAAAGCCAGGACTCAAACTCAGAGCACCTGCATCCCAGCCCAGTGTCTTAACCACTAGGCCCTCCTGCCTTTCAGACAGGCCCTCCTGAAACAGTCACGTGATCTGATGCCCCATTACACCCCCGAGCCCCACAGTGCCCAGAGGCACTGCCACGGACCGCTCCCGACTACCACCGCTGCCTTCTCGTTCCCAGGCAGCATCCCAGTGGCCCCGGAAACAGGCATCCCCATGCAGCCATTCTGCCTCTGCCCGTGTCCCCTGAGACCTTCGGCTGCCGGGCTCCAAGTATTTCAGTGCCGATGTTTGCGAGACGACTCCTCCACTGCTCCCAAAGCTTTTCTCTCTCCCCATGCCAGCCTGTGCAGCCCTCAGGCAACAGCCAGAGACTTTTCGGACCAGCATGATCCTCTAGCCTGACTTCCAGAGGCTCCCACCGCTGCTCCCAGCCCATATCTGGTGGGTGAGCGAGTCAGAATCTCAGTGCAGGAACAGCTGGGTGGCTTCTCTGGGCCACGCAATGCAGGAGGTCAGACTAAATGCTCAGAACGGTCCATTCTGGCTGTACCTCCCAGGGATCTCAGCATCTCTTTTAGCAAAAGATTCCCGGTTGGGATTTAAAGACCCCAAGCGATGCAAAAACTGTCCCATCCCACGGGCAGCTCCTCCGGGTTCATGCCCCTCGCTGGGCAAAACTGGCCCCATTGTTCCCAACCTAAATCCATCTCTCGTTTTGAAGCTGGATCCCGCTCGGCCAAGGGCTGTTGGGTTAAAGAGCCCATCAGATTCTCTCTCTTGCCTCCACGGTGGGGATAGACAGTCCACAAGCTAGCGCCTCCTGTTGGACAGAACGCTTGGCACAGAGGAGGTGCTGAGGGGGCTTCGATTTGCTAGCAGGCCTCTGGGCCCCCAGAGGTCCATTTCCCCAAGGTCCGTCAGGTCTGAGTGGGCCCCCCAGCTATCGGTCGCCTCCACTCCATGCTGGCATCTACGGAGCATCATCTATTTTAACACCAGAAGGGGCCATCTACCTTGTCCCACGGGCCCAAGAATTCGCCCTGTGCTGAGCCCAACCACTTGTGTTTGACTAAAGCAGCTGCCAGACAGGAATCCTCCATGGGGGAGTTTGTTCCCATGGCTAATCATGAGCAAGGCCAGCAAACGGATGGAAACCCGGCGTTTACCGGCAGAACAGGGCTTTTGCCAGTCCCCCGAGAGCTTTCGCAGCCGTACAATTGTGTCTACACTACAGCGTGCACCGGCTCAACTCTGTCAGTTACTGGCTTTTCACACGCCTACTCAACAGAGCGACGCCAGCAAAAATGTTAAAAGCACAGACCAACCCGCTGGTTTTCACCGTCAGGCGTTTCTTTCTCCAGCCCTTAGTGGATGAATAAAGGTCTAGAAAACGTGATCTATGCGGGAAGGTTGAAAAAATTGGGTTTGTCTAGTCTGGAGAGGAGAAGACTGAGAGGGAACATGAGAACAGTTTTCAAGTACATAAAAGGTTGTTACAAGGAGGCAGGAGAAGAATTGTTCCTCTTGACCTCTGCGGATAGGGCAGGAAGCAGTGGGCTTAAATTGCAGCAAGGGTGGTTTAGGATGGACATTAGGAAAAACGTCCTAACTGTCAGGGTGGTTACGCACTGGAATAAATTGCCCATGGAGGTTGTGGAATCTCCAACACTGGGGATTTTTAAGAGCAGGTAGACAAGCACCTGTCAGGGACGGTCTAGATCAGTGGTTCTCAGCCAGGGATCCAGAGCCCCCTGGGGGGCCGTGAGCTGGTTTCAGGGAGTCCACTAAGCCGGACCAGTGTTAGACTTGCTGGGGCCCAGAGCAGAAAGCCGAAGTCCAACTGCATGGGGTTGAAGCCTGGGGCCCTGAGCCCTGACATCTGGGGCTGAAGCAGAAGCCGGAACAACTTAGCTTCAGGGGGCCCCCTGTGACGTGGGGCCCTGGGCTATTGCCCTGCTTGCTACGCCTTAACCCCCAGCTTTCTACCCCTTAACGCCGGCCCTGGAACCAGTTACTGTGGCAGAGGTGGGCCGTGGAGTTTTTATAGCACGTCGGGCAGGCCTCACAAAGGGAAAGGTTGAGAACCCCTGTTCTAGATAATACTTAGTCCTTCCTTGAGTGCCAGGGCCTGGACTAGGTGACCCCTCGAGGTCCCTTCCAGTCCTCAGATCCGATGATTTTTGTCGTTCTTCTCTGCACCCTCTCTGGTTTTTCCCGCAGCCTTTTTAATATGAGCCCACCAGCACTAGCCAGATGGACCATCTTTGTTGGGGGGTGGAAATACCAAGAAACCCACCATAGTAACACTTCACTTCAAAAAGGGGAACCACACAAAAATGAGGCTAGTTAAGTGGAAATTCAAAGGAACAGTCACAAGAGTGAAATGCCTGCAAGCTGCATGGAAACTTTTAAAAAACACCATAATAGAGGCTCAAAGTATATTTATACCCCAAATGTTAAGAAAACAGTAAGAGGACCAAACAAATGCCACCATGGCTAAACAACAGAGTAAAAGAGGCGATTAGAGACAAAAAGACATCCTTTAAAATCGGAAGTCAAGTCCTACTGAGGAAGATAAAAAGCAACATAAACTCTGGCAAGTCAAGTGTAAAAGTATAAATACGCAGGCCAAGAAAGAATTTGAAGAGCAGCTAGCAAACGACACAAAACCGAACAGTGACGAAATTACGGTTTTTTAAGTACATCAGAAGCAGGAAGCCAAACAACCAGCGGGGCCACTGGACGATCGAGGTGCTAAAGGAGCACTCAAGGAAGACAAGGCCATTGTGGAGAAGCTAAGTGAATTCTTTGCATCAGTCTTCACAGCTAAGGATGCGAGGCAGATTCCCACGCCTGAGCCAGTCTTTTCAGGTGACAAATCTGAGGAGCTGTCCCAGATTGAGGTGTCAGTAGAGGAGGTTTGGGAACAAACTGATAAACTGAACAGTAATAAGTCACCAGGCTCAGGTGGGATTCACCTGAGCGTTCTGGAGGAACTCAAATATGAAATTGCAGAACTACTGTGGCATGTAACCTATCGCTTCAACCAGCCTCCGGACCGTATGACTTGTGGGTAGCTAATGTGACACCGACTTTTAAAAAAGATTCCAGAGGTGATCCTGGCAATTACAGGCCAGTGAGCTGAACTTCAGTACCGGGCAAATTGATAAAGAACAGAATTATCAGACACACAGAGAAACACAATACACGGGGGAAGAGTCTACATGACTTTTGCAAAGGGAAATCACGCTTCACCAATCTATTACAATGCTTTGAGGGGGTCAGTTAGCCTGTGGACAAGGGGAATCCAGTGGATATAGTGTACTTGGACTTTCAGAAAGCCTTTGACAAGGTCCCTCGCCAAAGGCTCTAAAGCAAA